>NC_092872.1:733510217-733617717 GCF_028372415.1 Notamacropus eugenii | reverse complement strand
GACTCTGTACTTAAGAGTATCAGATTCATGGCCTTGAGGATGGGTGTCTGGATAATCATGAAGCCTGTTGACAGCTGGATATTGGAGGACATCAGCAACTTTGAACTTGTTTATTTCAGTGTTAGGTCTTTGAAGATGTGGTGCTGTTTCTTTATTTACTGGCGTTTTTACCTGGTTTTAAATGAAGGCGAGATCACAGATTGTTATTGTCCTCAAGTAGTGAAACGTTTTAACCTCAATCTTCTACAGCTATTTCTTGAATTTCTCCACACCACCTCCATTGAAACAAGTGTATGTGGGCCACTACAAGAGTGTACAAAAGCAAGTCAGAAGCAGCTAGTATGTGCTTCCGTGCACAGAGTGCTGGGCCTGGGGTCCAGAAATCTCAGCTCAAAAACAGCTTCATACGTTTATGTTAGTTGAGTGACCCTGGGCAAGTCACTTCAACTCAGTCTGCCCTCAGTCTCCTCAAGTGAAAAATGGGATACTTCTCAGGGTTACTGAGAAGATTAAGAGAGGTAAAGCACTTGTCACAGTGACTGATACATAGTAGGCGCTTAATAAATGCTTCTTTCCTTCCTTACTCCCAAAGCTGTTGGCTTCAGGTTCGGGATATGACTTGGCCTATCTAATGACGGTTTATAACCACAAAGACATCTATTTCTGTTTTGGTTTACTATCATACCACACTGGACTTGCTGATAATTCCATCTAATTCAATTTTAAAAGTATTGAGTAGATGCCCATTGTGTGTAAGGCACAGTGTGAGGTGCTGGGGATCTATAGGTAAATAATAAAACAACCACTGCCCACAAGGATCATTGATTTCCAGCTGGAAGGCACGTTGGGGATGATCGGGTGCAGTGGTGTCCTGGCCAAAACATTCCACCATGTGACAAGGTTTAATAAAATAAATGAAAATCCAGTACAACATAGATAATGTTAATTTGTGGTTATCTAAGTAAACACTCGGCCTACAGGGATTTATTTCTATTTGAGGTTGGTACCAGGGAGTCAGTCAACAATCATTTTGTTGATGATGTGTCAGGTACTGTGTTAAGCTCTGGAGTTACAAGAAGCGGCAAATTCTAGCCCTTGTTTTACAGACAAGGAAACTGAGGCCCAGAAAGGTCAAGTGACTTATCCTATGTCACAAAAGAAGCATGTACTAGACTTCAAGTTCTCTAACATCAAAAACAACATACTTTATATCCCTTTAGGGGAACCGACAACATGCAGATAAGTAAATCCAGAATAAATAAGAAAGTAAATTTTAGATACATGTTATGCAAATATGTGTATAGATATTTATATGTGTGTGTATGTGTGTATATATATATGTGTGTATGTGTGTGTGTATGTATACATATACATCCATATGTATACATATATACACATATTTTTGCAGGGGGAGCACTAACAACTTGGAGGAGGGGTCCGGAAAAGTTTTGCGTTAGGTGACGATTGAGCACCTTAAGGGGACCTTGGGCCTCATGATGGCCAGTACAGAGTCACTGAGATGGGTGATGGAATGCAGCATGCAAGGAAGTGTAAGGGGGCCTGTGTGATTGGTGTACAGTGTTTGTAAGGGGGATGGGTTGTGGTCACCTGCAAGGAGATTCTGGAGTCATACTGTGAAGGGCTTTCCATGCCATACATAGAAATCTGTATTTTTATCTTAGATGCAGTAGGGAACTGATCAAGGTTACTGAGCAAGGTAGTGACATAGTTGCTCTCTAGTTTGCTCTAAATAGAGCCTGTCATTTATTTATGTATTTGTCTATTTATTAACTATTTATTTCATTGTTCTTGAGTCACTCAGTTGTATGTGATTCTAGGTGCCTCCATGGACTTTGTCCATAGGGTTTTCTTTACAGAGATACTGAAATGACTAGCCATTCTTTTCTCCAGTGTGTCCCCATTTTATAGAAGAGGAACTGAGGCAAATAGGAGCTAAGTGACTTGTCAGACATCTAGTAAGTGTCTGAGTGTGGGTTTGCCCTCAGAACTTCCTGACTCAAGGCCCCATTGCACCACCTAGCTGCTCCAAATGCAGCCCTTACAGGGTGATATACTGAAATTTCTTTCAGACCTTGTAACGTAATAGAATTAATGTGTGCATGTGTGCATGCCTGCCTCTGTGTGTGTGTGTGTGTGTGTGTGCGTGTGTATGTTAACTGAAGCTTCTTTATCTGGGGAATTGTACAAGGCTAGGGAAGCATTCTTGTGCCTGAGCAACTGCTTTATACTTTATGCATTTTTTTCCCTATGAAGAAAAATGTGCTTCTCCCCTGATTTCCTGCAGAGTAAAAGAAAGCAGTATGCGTCTGAGTAGAGCCTGGGACTGTGACCAAAATGATAACAAATGCAAACAAACAAAAAACCCACCCTGTTTGTTGAGAAACGGCAGGGTTTAGTGTGCAAAGGCTCTGGAGAAACCCCAGCATCTGAAGTGAAGGAGAACATGCTTCTGCCCAAGGACTAGAGCAGGGCATCAGCCTCATTAGCCACATGGATACCCCATGAAATTGCGTTTAGATGAGGCAGCTTCTTGGATCTGGTTAGGAACTTAGAAATTATGGTGGCAGAGTAGAAAAAATAGACTGTGCAAGGTGTGGAGGAATAATACTATATATAATACACGTCTAGTACCGAGAGAATGTTTTTAAAGTTTGCAAAGTACTCTTCAAATATAGTATTTTATCCTTACAACTACCCTGGGTAGTATATACTATTATAACCCCCATTTAGAGATGAGGAAACTGAGTCAGAAAGAGACTAAGTGATTTACTTATGGTAATATAGATCATTAAGTATCAAGCTGTATTTGGACTCAGTTCTGGAAGGTTAAGTGGCTCAGTGGATAGAGTGCCAGGTCTCGAGACAAGAAGACCTGCCTGAATATTTGGCTTCAGAAGCTTACTAGGGATGTGACCTTGGGCAAGTCACTTAGCCCTGTTTGCCTCAGTTTCTTCATATGTGAAATGAACTCTAGAAGGAAATGGCAAACCACTCCAGTGTCTTTGCCAAGAAAAACCCAAATTGGGTGACAAGAGTCAGGTATGACTGATGGACAAAAATAAAATAAAATAATCCTGATCACAATTGCTAAGTCTCTGGGTGCTCTACGCAACTATCTCAAAAGAAACTGGAGATTGCAGAAAAGATGCCTACTTGCCTCAGTAAAGGAAGAGTCCTTATCCAAGTATTCTCTGTATCAATAAAAACATAGGCCATTCCCTTATCTAATTCCTTTCCCTAAGGCTGATAATGGTCAAGAAGTTTAAGATTTGTAATGAGCTTGACATTTAATATTCATTTGACTCTTCCAGCTAGCACCATGACTGGTGGATAAAGGACTCCAGGATAGGAATGATCTGGAATCAGAACTTACTTCAAACACTTACTAGTTTTTTTAAACTTAGACCAGTCACATGACCCTCTGAGGCTCCTATAAAATGAAAAGAGTAGATTCAGTGACCTCTAAGGTTGCTTGGAAATCTAAATCTATAGTCCTTTGAATCCTGTGAGGGAAGTCCTGTAAGTGTGTGTGTGTGTGTGTGTGTGTGTGTGTGTGTGTGTGTGTGTGTGTGTGTGTACTTGTTCCTTGGCTGGTAAAGAGAGATCTAAGTAAGGAACGTTCCTCAACCACTACAGATCAAAACGGGCTAGTGGTCTGGGAAAGGGGAAGGAAATAAGCATTTATTAAGCACCAACTGTGTGCTAAGAACTATGCTACATGCTTCGAGATTAGCCATTTCATATGATCTCAGATTGAGGTCATACTCCATGGTCACTATAGAGTGACTATTCCCTTTTTACAGATGGAGAAATTAAGGTTTATAGGGTTATATGACATGTTCATAGCGACAGAACCAGTAAGTGTCAGAAACAGAGTTCAAACTCGGGTCTCTCCTGATATCCAGTCTAATACTCTAAACGATTTTGTTTCCTTGACAAGGCAAGTAAGTGGAGGTAGAGGGGCCTTGCTCAAGATCACACAGAGATTAGTGGCAAATAAGACTAGAAGCAATTCTAATTTTCTTTCAACTGTGCTAGGCTTTCAAACTACCTTTAATTTATTTTCCATGTCTGTGATATAAACTTTTATATGCAAATATTGTGCCATTCCCAGTCTCCATAGAATGTAAACTCCTTGAGGGAAGAGACTTATTTTTGTCTTTGATTCCACAGCATTAGTACAGTACTTGGCTCATAAGAGACAGTCAGTTAATACTTATTCATTGGGTCTTGTGGGCAAATAGACAAACAAGAGTTCTCAACTAAAAGCTTTCCAAAAAGTCAATAGGAACGTAACTCAAGATGACTGAGACTTTAAGTAAATTATTTAGCACTCTCTTCTCAAAATCTATAAAAGGTTTCAGTTCTTTGGAGAAGATTTTTTTTCTCTTAATAAAGCTACTGGGTTTTGTTCAAGGAGTGACTTCCAAGGCAGGCAGAAGGATGTTACTCTCTGTTCATCTCTGAAAGTTGGAAAGGTGATAGTCTAATGAATCTCAGTGAGCATGAAAGCCTTTCAGAGATAGGTATGTGTAGACTCCATCACAGAAATAACCCAGAGAGACAAAGATGCTTAGCACATGCCTTAGACAAGGTGGGCTCATCTGTCACTGTGAATAATGCATCATCCAAGCATCTCATCATAGAGAAGAATTAGAGTTGACTTTTACGTATCATTATGTAAAGGGATGACTGATTAATGACCTACCTTCAGACCCCTTTATTTGTAATAAATTATTCATTTAGTTGCTCATTTTCACACCCTCTTAAATGACTATTTTTCTTCTGTGTTCCTAATGAAGCTTATTTTGGTTCCTCTGATGATCATAGAATATTTTTTTCCTTTCTCCCCTCCGACTGCATACCTGTGCCATTTTGCATTTGAAATGAACACCATGCAACATTCTAATTGAAAGGGAAAGAGCTGCAATTTTAATTACTTTCCGTAATAGATATGACAATAAACAGGCCCAATTCATGGCTATTACACCAAGCAACAAAGCTATTATATCACTGCTAGTGACACCAGCAAAGCTGTTGCATTGAAATAATATCCGACTGTAGTTAACAGACTGCAATTACACTCATCGCTCAAGTCCCCACAGGAGCGGGGGACAGGAGGAGCAAGGCTAAACGCTATGTTCAGAGCTGCCTGTTCATCACTTTAGTCTGTGGCTTCAATTTCATTCCTGGCCAAAACTCCTAATGAGTAGCAGTATAGATTGGTCCTGAGTTCTTTCTCGTTTTTCATAGTGGATTGGGTAGTGCAATGGCTACAAGTCAAGCAGGAGTAGAGAGATGGAAAGTGATAGGAGTTATCCAGAAATTGGGCATCCCCCATCCAGAGGGTCTAGATTTCCTGCAAGTGGAGATAGACTCTCCTTTAAGGAAAAAAAAAATCTATTTAATTATCTATGTGTGTGTATGTGTGTGTGTGTATACACATACATATATACATACTCACATATATACAGATAGATAAATACACACATACACATATACATACATATAAATATACACACATACATATGTACACACAAATACACACATACATACATACAAACATACATACACGCATATATATGCATATATATGCGTGTGTGTATGTATATATGTTAGTTCAAGGAGCACTTCAGTTGTTTGGAGATCAGCCTTCTGGCATCCTTAACTATCTAGAATAACACCAAAGCCAGAAATTCTTTTTCGGCCGGAAGCATTGGATGGTGATCAGCTAGGAAAACACAGGAAAAGTCCAAAAAGCAGAGACTGAAACTTGACAGGATGTGGCAGGTCAGTTCACCAAACAGAAAGAAGAAAAAAATGATCAGTAATTAGTAATAGAGTCAAGGGTCTCCATATGAAGTCTGGGGAAATAGCATAGTAGGGAAATGGGCCAGCAAGGTAAATAAAATAGGAAAAGAAAAATTGAGAAGATAGGAAAACTAAGTGGTGGACAGAGATAAGAAAGGGTGAATACAGTGGTGAGCAGCAGTAGCCAGCTGTAACCAGATTTAAAAGCCACTAGTTTCTTATTATGCAGGTAACAAGGAAGGTATCATGATATTGTAAATATTATTATCTGGAGGCGTCTGGGCTCAAATTCTGCTTCAGATACTTCCTAGTTGTATAATTTTGGACAAGTCACTTAATCTTTCTTCTCATCTATAAGGTTGGGTGTGTAAGAACTAGAAAGGAATGAAGTCCCTTCCAGCTAATTCAAAATGGCAAGTGATCTTTGAACAGCCCATAGTATGTGCACAAACTATCAAACTGTCATATGCCTTTTAGGAGACCCTGAGGACCTCCATCCTAATTGGAAATAATTTATATTCATAATGAAGACCCTGAGTTGTTAACAATGAATAAATAATGGACTCTGTCCTCTGTTCAACAAGACAGGGAAATATGAACATATTTTTACAAAAAAATGTAGTGACTATTTTAAACTACTAGTGTATTGTAGCATAAAGGGTTACACTCTACTTATACTAGAAATTCACTTATATAGATTAACAAGTACAATTCAACACACATTTAAGGACATATTGTGAGTCAGGCATTGTTCTTAGGTCCTGGGGATAAGAAGACAGAAACAGCATGAGAGATTTTTTCAAATGTTTTGTTAAAATCTATACAAATAATATCTTGCATTTCCTCTAATTTGACAGGTTAGTAATGCCATCACAAATTGAAATTAAATTAGTCAGATATGGTCTGTTTCTGATCATGTTAACTCCTGGTGATCGCTTTTCTACCTGTTCTCCCAATAATTTATTAATAACATATGGTATATCAGATCATTAATTGTTCCGGTTATATTTGCTATTTTTTTCTTCCCTTTTTTTGTTTAAAGGGAATGGCTGAGAGAAAAAAGAGAACATTATACTGGGAACATTGGGGAAGTTAGGTGATATTAAAAAAGGCATCAATATTTTTATAAAAAATCCCAATACATTTTAGAATTTTGCTAGCAATCAGATTTTGTATCATTGATCTCCCCTTTAAAGATACCATCTTCCTTCCATTTTTGAAAGTTATGACACCTGTCTTTTGTATTTTCCTCAGTCTTTCAAAGTTCATTAATGAAGGCTGAGGCATCCCATCCACTGTATTTCAGTACCCAAGGATGGAGGGCATCTAGGTCAAGTGACTCAAACGCTTGAAAGGGCAGCTAGGTGCTTTCTTACTTTTCCTGGTCATTGACTCTTTGTTGTTTAGTCATTTCAGTCCTGTCCAAATCTCTGTGACCATATTTGTGGTTTTCTTGGCAAAGATACTGGAGAGGTTTGCCGTTTCCTTTTCTAATCATTCTAAAGATAAGGAAACCAAGGCAAAAAGGCCAAATGACTTCTCCAGAGTCACACAGTTAGTAAGAGCCTGAGGCCAGATTTGAACTTATGAGGAGGAGTCTTCCTGACTCCTGGCTCATCACTCTATCCACTTGTGCCACATAGCTGCCCATATTGATTCTTTATTAGTCTTTTCTCTCTTTTCTTTTTCAATCTAACAGTTAATTTTCTTTGGCAGAGTAAACAGAAACAATAAAAAAACCCTGAGCAGTTCTACCTTTGTTCTGTCCTTGCCTCAGCTTGTTCCAGCACTTCTTCACATTAATCTTAGATAGAATCATAGATTGAGAGGTGGAAGAGACCTCAGAGGAGTTCTTGTTCAACTTCCTTATTTTACAGATAAGGAAACTAAGACTCAGGGGAGAGATGTCACTTTCCCTGACCTTCCCTGACTCTACCCAGAAACAGCTTCTGAATTTCTGCCCCGACAGCCAAACTCCTCAAATCGGTTTGGTTCAAGTATCAGAATTCCTAGCTATGTCTCTATCTGGCAACACCTAATTAAAGAATCAGAGAGTTAAGAGATAGAGGGAGCATTATATTACATCAAGACCATCCTTCTCATCTTTTAGATGAGGAAAATCAAGTTTACAAAGTGATTTGCCAAAGGCCCCACAGGTATTAAGCACCAAAGGCAGTATTTGAGCTCAGGTTCTCACTCCAAATCTGACCCCAAAACCAAAACTGCCTCCCTAGACAGTACCAGTGAGAATGAACTATTCCTCATATTAACAATACCAAAAGTCTATTAGACCTGTCATCAACTAATCTATCAATGACTAAGGGCTAGTCGCTGTGCTAAGTGCTGGAGAAACTGAGACAAAAATGAAATGGTCTCTGACCTCAATGAATTAATATTGATTTGATAGAGACATCTGTACTTTTCATTCGCATACATGCACACATGAACACATACATATTTGTACATTATATTTATACATGACTGTATAAAAATAAATAGTACTAGCTTTGACAGCTTATTTCCTAAAATTGGAATGATACAGAGGAAATGAGCATAGCCCCTATACGAGGAAGACATACACATCTTAAAGTGTTCCTTATGAAAAGGAGATAGAACAAAACCAGGATAGTTAGGGAAGAAGGGTGCTGGGGTCTGCGAGGGATCATGTTATAGAAAAACCTCACATAGGGCCAAGCAGAGCAAAAGATACAAGGTAGAAGATTGTATGTTGTGTGAGAAATAGCAAAAAGGCAAGTTCCTCTGGCAAGATTGTAATGTATGCATTAATAATGTATAATGAGAAAGGAAATGTAGGGTTAAGGGTTCTCAGGGTCTGCTGTTATTTCATAAAGCAATATATTACTTGATTTGCGAAGTAATGAAGTGGAGAGGCCAAAGGATTTGAATTCCTTGTTCCCACTCTTTTCTCTTTTGGATGAAGGTAGGGAGATGGGCCTTTGACTCACAAATGATTAAGGATGTGTATTGAAAAAGTATTGCTAAAATAGTAGTCGTGAGGTCCTGAGTTCTAATTTTGCCTCTAACAGTAACTGAAAATTGTTTAGCCTCTCTGAGTCTCCTTTTCTTAATCTCCAAAATGGTTAAATAATAGCACCTGCTTCACAGGCTTTTTGTGAAAATCATAACACTTTGTAAACTGAGTTATTGTTCAGGCATGTCTAACTTGTGAACAGTTTTTGGTGTTTTCTTGCAGAGATACTGGAGTGGTTTGCCATATTCTTTTCAAGCCTATTTTACAGATAAGGAAATTGAGGCAAATAGGATTAAATGGCTTGTCTAAGATCACACAGCTAGTAAGAGTCTGAGGCCAGATTTAAACTCCTGTCTTCCAGATTCCAGGACCAGTGCTCTGTCCACTGTGCTACCTTGCTACCTTGCTACCTTGTAAATCTTCATGTCGTATATAAATGTTAGCTTCTGTATGAAGAGTGGAATTTCCTATTATTTTTCTAATGCTGAGCTACTTGAAGTCTGTTCAAATTCTTATCTCCTTAATCCTTTAGAAGCTAATTATATCATCCTAAGCAATGAACTTTTATTTTAAAGACTATCAACTGTATTCTGTGTTATTTCTACCATCATAATGTAAGCTCCTTGAGGGCTAGCATTTTTCTGTTTATGTATTTTTATCCCTAGCACTCATAATACTGCTTGGCACATAGTAAGTACTTAATAAGTATTTTTCATTTATTCATTTAAGGATCCCATAATAAATACCATCTTCACTTGGAGCTGGCTTACTGAATCAATGTCTGCAAACTCTGTTATTGATAATTAAAAACAATACGGAAACAACCATCAGCTTTCTTACCATCATTTTAATCTATCATCTTTCCCTTTTCCAAATGTATTTGTCAAACAATAAAAAATGGGTATTTTATGTTCATCTAAGACTGTAATAACCTACCTTTTCAAGCTTCATGAGGTCCATGTGTGACCATGTTAATCCCTCTTCAAAAGATTTTGGTGGCTTCTGTTGCTTTGGATGATAAACTGCGAATCATTAAGGCCATCAGATAAGGCTCTTCACAATCTCACTGTTATAGACTAAGTCTCCAGCCCAATTTCAAAACACCCCCATCCTTTTCTTCTCATGTTTAGGCAAACTGAATGATTAGATGTTTCTTGAACTCCGCATTCCAGCTCTTGCCCTGTGCATTGGCCATCAACCATGCCAGAGGTGAAATCATTCCTTCGAAACTTACTACACCTCTGTGACCTTGAACAATTCAATTTACCTTCCCTAGACCTCAGTTTCCTCATCTTTAATATTAGAGGATGAGAGATAGATGACTTCAAAGGATTTTTCTAACTTTAGATCCATGCTCCTATGACTGCAGTGAACTAACTCCCTTTTCATCTCTCCCTTAGAATGCTCATCTCAGCAGCCATCTCCTCCATGATACCTTCTAGGATTTTCCCAAGTGACAGAGTAGACTTGGGATATTTGGAATTCTCATTTATCAACTTTTATACCCTCATTTGTATATATTTATTTGTCTAAGCCTTCTTATTGAATTTAAACTTAATGAGAAAAGAGGTTCTTTTCTGTTCTATCTTTGTATCCAGGACTGAGCAAGCAATAGTTGCTTTAATAAAATCTTGTTGAATGTAATTGAACCAAAGACTTTTCAAAGTTAATATGAGCAGATTATTAGTACCTTGTTCTACTTTAGCAATGTATGTGCATATATATATATGTTTGTATTTGTATGTGTATATTTTTGCTGGCATTGTTATGAATTCATCAAACACCCAAAATGTGCTACAGCTCCATTCACCATGTTTGGGGAATGCCCGTGTGTATTTGTTTCATTGTGGTAATTACTTTTTAATTAGGGCATCTACTGGCCATTGGGCAGGTGATTAGTCATTTTAACTATGGCTGGCAGCGACTGCTGCTGAGTTTGGACTCCTGTGGGATATGGAGGGATTATTATTATAGTGGGTATTATGATTATTATTCAGACACCAAGCTGCCTGTTTTGGTTATCTCTGGCACAGCACAGCTGAGAGCTGGGTATGGACAGAATATTTCAGTCCAACCCCATTCCATCCAGTGATCACAATGACTGTTGTGGGGCTCCCTGGTAGCAGGCTCTTTTCAAAGTTACACTGTTAGAGCTTCCATTATTTTCCAAACAGAAGGCTATCAGGCATAATATCTTGCCTCTTGTATTTCCAAATTGTCCCAGCAATATTGAAATATTATCTACTTTCTTTGATACACATTATCTCTTCCTTTTCAGTCATTCAATCAGCCAATGTTTGTTGAATGGCTACTTCGTAGGATTACCTATCTGAGGCTATCTGAGACATGTGGTGCTTACTCAGACCATGTCCATTTGCTCAAGATAAACCATGGCTTATGCATGCAGAAGCCTGGGAGGGTCCTCTAATTATTGGAACCCCAAACTGCACAAAAGAGGGAATAGACAATGAGAATGTCACAGAGAAAAAGAAGGCATTGCTCCCTTTCTTGAATGAACAAGAACAATGACACTGTGTTCTTGTTTCCTCCAAGCTTCATTCACCTAATTCTACAGCATTGGTAATCAAACCAACATTGCCTTTGCTTGGGAAGAAAATGACGTTTGCTGTTCTGTGACTCTTCAATATCTCTGTGACTGAGTTGAAATTCACCTAGATCAAAGCTTCTTTCTTTGGATACTTTTTCCTGCTCCCTCACACACATACATGTGAGGGACATATATGTATATATACATCCATATGTATATATGTACATATATACACATACATACATATGTGTATATATACACATATATGTATATATATATATACACACACACACACCATACTTATCCCACAGGTATCCCTATCCCTTCTTCCCTACATTTCCAAAGTGTCCTCTGAAAAGTCCCCTTCCGTCCTTAAAAAGTTGTCTTTCATAGTAGATTTGTATCTTCCTCCAGAAATTTACCTTGCGTATACTTTCTTTATTTATATGAGTATACATGTTGTCAAGTATGTAATAGAGGAGATTGTATTTATTTTTTGGTAGACTATAAGTTCCTTGAGTTCAGGGATGCATCCCCAGGGCCCAAAAACAGTGCTTGGCACACAGTAGGCACTTAGTGCTTGTTGAATTAAGTTGAAATGAATTTATGATCTCCTTGAGGAAAAAAAAAGATACAAAGGGAAAACATGAAATAACAATGGAATAAATAAATATCTCTTTAATACAGCAGTGCAAGGAGTTTAAAAATAAAACATTGGCTGACTGATTGTTAAGTGAGTAGTGCAGGAAATAGCTTCAGGATTTCATTTGTCATTAATCACCTTTAGCCTGGAAAACTTACAATGCTTTTATGGAAATTTAAATAAGTATGTGTAGATATGAATAAGGATATGGGGAAGGGGTGGAACTAATATTAGGGAAAAGTTTGTATTTTGCAGGTACTAGATTATAGAAATTTAAACTGGTCTCCCGTATCATGATATTGTAACAACGTACATTCAATACTTACTTAGGTATAAGAGGGAAGAAGAATTCTAAAAAGGTGGTATTGTGTAGTGGAAGCATCCCTGGACTAGGCGCTAAGGAAAGTTCCTTTTGTGTCTTTGCTGTGAGAGATCCCCCTTAATGCCCTTGCTTTCTCTTTGTTGATTCTGATTTAATCTGAAATATGTCTTCTGTGTAAATGCATACTGTCCTATTATCTCCCCCCATTAGTCCATAAGCTTCTTGAGAGCAAGGGCTGTATTTTGCCTTTCTTTGTATTTGTAATTCTTAGCCTAGTGTCTGACATATAGTAAATGCCTAATAAATGCTTATTGGTTGACTGACTTGGGAAAGTCGCATTCTTTTTCTGGGTAATAGTTTCCCTGTTTATGAAATGAGAGGGTTGGACTAGATGACATTTAAGGTCCCTTCTTGGTCTAACATTTTATAATTCTCTGATTCAAATAAGCTTAGAGCCCTGGGCAAAGGACCATATGGGAAGAAAATCTGGAAGAGAAGAAACCATTAAGGAAAGATGTTCTCATCAGCCCTTGGAGGGATAGGATAAACCAGAGTTATGCATAGAGATGTCTGGGAGGGGAACCAGATGTCACATTAGTTGAACCCCAAGCTACACAAAGATGGGAATGGCTAATGGCAATGCTACTCAAAAAAATTGGGCCAAGACCCTAAGGCAAATGACGACCCTCTAGTGTACTTGATGAAATACTTCCTTGGTTCTAATTCAGCTTTCTCTGCTTCCATCATCAGTGCAATATGTTCTTATTACATAACCTAATTATAATTGTCCATGAAGAAAAAAGGTCAAAGGGGCAAAAAGAAAATAAAAACGTGATTTATTTCAGCACAGGTACAAAAACAACTAATATAAAAAGTAATCTGTTAAATAAGCCTGAATTAAAGCAAGCTCAAAATCAGTTGAGTTTGTTGAGAGAAACTGTGGTCAACAGAAAAGAGGTTTTCTTAGTCTTATGAAATAAAAAAGGAACATCTGAGAGTGTGATCACTAATTCTTGGTTTGGATAGGATGCTGATACCAGATGATAGGAAAAAGATGGCACAACTCATCAAAAATATCATTTTTAGGATTTTTGATCTGATAGAGGATGACCTAATTAATTTCTGTGATCCTTTTCAATTCCTAGATTCTGGAATTTTGTAATCATGAAAGAATTGTGTGTGTGTCTGTTTGTGTCTGTTTCTGTGTCTGTGTGTATGGAATAAGGAGCTGTTGTATACAGACATTGCCAAGGTGATATAATATTGGTGATTCCAGTGACTAAGGAATTTTTTCGAAGACAATTGGCTACTGCATCAGAAAGGCCACCCATTCCTGCATCTTTGATTCTTCTCTTTCTCACTACCAAAAGTCTATCCATTGCCAACTCTCATTATTTCTAATTTTACATCTGTCATCTAAGTCCCCTTCCTTCTATCCATAAATCCACCACCTTAGTTCAGGCCCTTATCATCTCTCCCTCAATTGAACTTTTGCAATAAACTTCCAGTCAGTCCCAGTTTTAAGTCTTTCTCTGTTCTTTTATCCAGTCCCCCAATAGCTGCCAAAATCATTAAAAAAACCAGATATCTGGTCATGACACTCTTCTTTCTTCTCAAAACCTCTAGTGTCTTTATTACCTGCAGGATCAAATATAAAGCCAAGGGACATGTAGAATTTTTCACAGTATTCCCTGTCCTGTGTTTCCAGTCTCCTTGCAATTCACTTTTTTCTCCCACACTCTTGCATCCAGTTATGCTAGTCTGTTTGCTATCCTTTATGCACTGGCTCTCCCCCATGCCTGAAATATTCTCCCTCCTCCCATCTACCTATTCATTTCACCAGCTTCCTTCAAGGCTCAAGTGGGGATTTACTCACTTTTTGAAAAAGTCCTTACTCATTCTTTCCTACCTCTTCTATAGGTCCTTCTCTTCTCCTTTGTCATAAGATGATAGATTTAAAGCTGGAAGGGACAATATGGTCAATCTCCATCCCTTTCTGCATTCCAGCTTTAATGAAAAAATGTGATTTTTGAGGTTACCTCCCATCAAATCTATACATAACTTGAATAAAACTAGTTGTTTGTTGTCCCTTGTTCCTCATTAGAAAAAAATACCTAAAGGCATAACCTATTTTGCCTTTCCTTATAATTCCAGAACCTACTATAGCACCTGATACATAGCAGGTACTTAATGAATAGTACAAGAGTTGCTGATAACAAACAACTCTAGCTCTAGTTTGTTTTTGGAACAATTCATCTCTCTTTTCCTTCATGTAAACCTACCCATAATGAGTCGCTACACCATCTCAGCAAGACTGATGTTCACCAGCCCCAGGGCCTGAGTTTGTACTTGAAAATCTCAAATACCTGGAAACCAACTGAGCTAGATAAATGCAGTTAACACTTTCTGTCCATTATCCTTATCAACCCCAAACATAGATCACATACATGTTCACACACACACTGGAAAGAGCACAAGTCATTATTTAGTCAAAAAAGCAAATTGTAAGAGGTATTCAGAAATGTTTCTCTTCATTTATAAAACAAAATGGAAAGCTAAGTGACACTGGATAGAATGCCAGACCTGAAGTCAGGAAGACTCACTTTCTTGAGTTCAAATCTGGCCTCAGACACTTATTTTGTGGCCCTGGTCAAATCATATCACCCTGTCTTCTTCAGTTTCCCCATTTGTAAATTAAAATGGAGAAGGAAATAAAAAAACATTCCTTATCTTTGCTAAGGGATCATGAAAAACTGGACATGACAAACACAACTAAACAAAAACAACACGAAAATGAGATATTGTATGTAAAGTGCTTTAAAAATCTTCAGCCACTCCAGAAATGCTAGCACTTACTTTATTGTTATTTTATAACTTCCTATATCTCCTACCTACATCTACAGTCATGGATAATTAGAGCCAATATTCACAGTGGTGATACTGAATTCCTTACCTTAGTTATCAAACAATGATTCCATTCTCATCATTAAAACTCATCTGATTATCATAGGATTTAGAATTTGATTCAATTACTCAGTCAAAGAAGCAAAGGTGAAAAAAAAAGTTTACTCTGTCCCAGGAACTATGCAAAGGGCTAGATAGACAAAGAAGGACTTTGGAGGTCATTTAGCACAGGCATCCGTTTTACAGCTGGAGAAATCAAGGTCCAGTGAGAGGAAATGGAATTGCCTCCAGTCAGACATGTATTGAGTGACAAAAGTAGAAATTTAAAACTAGCCCTCTGAATATATATATGTGTGTGTGTGTGTATACATATATATGTATATACATATATACACACATATGTATTTTCTGCCTTTATCACACAGTTTCCCTCACTATATCAGGAAGAGGATTCAGGCATTTGAAAAGGTTTTCAATAGCTATCATAGTAGCCACATTTCTTTTTACAGGCTTTTTTGTTACTGTTTAGATACCCAGCATCAAAGGATACCCTGATCATTTTGCTTAGTTAAGGTTTTAATTTAAAGCCTCTGACTGCCAGGGATGAAAATAGAGCCTGGTAATAGAAGCCTTTGGCTGGTTTGGTTTGACCTTTCTCTTCATGAGAAGTAGAACTGGATTTTCAATACCGTTATTTGCCATTTTGGGTGGGAATATGGTTGAAGAGGGGAAAGAAGAAATTGGTAAAAGTTAAAAGAAAAACAATAGTAGATAAACAGTTGGAATTATGTGAAAAAACGTGACCTCATCTCTTGAACCAGAAATTCCACTTCGGGACAGATGCCTCAAAGAAATCAGTGACAAGAGCTCAGAGCCAAGATGGCAGAGAAAAGACAGCTGCTTCCCCAAGCTCTCCCCCAAACCCCTCCAAAACCCTTGAAATGATGCCATGAATTAATTCCTGGAACAGCAGAACCCATGAAAGGATGGAGTAAAATAATTTTCTACCCAAACACACCTAAAAAGTTCAGCAGGAAATCAGGAAATGTCTGTCACACATGGGTAAGAGTAGAGCACTGTCCATATGGGCCATACCAGCACAGATAAGGTCTCAGAAAACCAGAAGCAGGCCTTGGGAGACACTGAACCAGAAGCAGCAGCAGGGGCGGCAGATAATTTCTAATCTCTCAGCCCATTGATGCTAAGGGGATGGAACAACTGATCAGAAGGAGATTACAGGGGTCTCTTTGCTAACACTGAGACAGGATTTTGTTTAGTATTGCATAGCAGTCCTGGGGCTAGGCGAAGCATTACCCCAACAAAGCTTGTGGCTGCAGTGGAACAGGGAGCCCTGTCTCAGTTCCACTTCTTAAAAGACTGCTTGCAGTCACTCACAGAAAAGAACAGAGACTAGATGAGGAATAAACATAACTCTCCTTAGATCACACAACCTTGGAAGAACTGAAAACTTATAGGTCCCTAGAAAGATCTCTGAAAATAGCTTCACAAAACCCCTGAGCCTTGGAACAGTGCAACTTCCACCCTGCAAGTAGAGCCCTACTTTAACAAAGAGTTAAAAGTCAAGTAATAGGCTGGGGACATGAGCATAGAACAGAAAAAAATCTGACCATAGAAAGTTACTAAGATGTCAAGGAAGATCGAAACACATACTCAGAAGAAATTAACAGAGTCAAAGCTCTTATATACTAAGCCTCCAAGAAAAAAAATATGAATTGGTCTCAGACCGTAGAAGAGCTCAAAAAGGATTTTGAAAATCAAGTGAGAGAAGTAGAGGAAAAATTGGGAAGAGGGATGAGAATGCTGCAAGAAAATCATGAAAAAAATGAGTCAATGGCTTGGTAAAGAAGACACCCCCCCAAAAATAATGAAGAAAATAACACCTTAAAAAGAGACTAGGCCAAATGGTAAAAGAGGTTCAAAAAGCCAATGAAGAGAAGAATGCCTTAAAAGGCAAAACTGGCTAAATGAAAAAAAAAAGTATGAAAGGTCACTGAAGAAAATAATTCCTTAAAAATTAGAATTGAGCAAATGGAAGCTAATGACTTTGTGAGAAACCAAGAAACAACAAAACAAAACCAAGAGAAAGAAAAAATACAATATAATGTGAAATATCTTATTTAGGAATCAGTGACAAAGAGATGGACACCATATATCATAAAATATTTGTAGCAGCTATTTTATCAAAAGACACTCGATAAACAATATAGATGCGCTTTGATTGGGGGATGGTTAAACAAAATATGGTACAGGAATATAATGACCTATCACTGTGTTCATGAAATGATGAATATGATGAATGCAAGAAGCACAGGAAGATATGTGAACTGATGCAGATTGAAGGAATCAGCCTGGAAATAATGCAAATAACACAATAATGGAAATAGAACAGCAGCAAGATAATACAGACTGAATATTGTGAAATTCTAATAACTAAACTTGGTCATTATAATTTATAATATTCAGAGCTGAAAGGAGCCTTAGAGAGGTCCTCATTTTACAGAAAAAGGAATGTAAGGAGGATAAAAGAGGTAAAAAAGAGTTCCCAGGTTTGCAAAGCTATAAAAGTCAAACTCTATATGATAATTATATAATGTTATGCTATACTGTTATAATATTATAGACCTATGAGAAGGCTCTAATCCTTATGTCTTTGAAGAGGTGGGGTAATGTGATTGTGGAATGCTACCTGTATTATTGGATTTTTTGACATATTTATTAATTTTATTTGATAACAAACTTGTTAACAAACACCCTGCCCTGAACCACCACACACATATTTTTCAGTTCTTAATTATAAAGAATGTTTGTCTGGGGAGAGGAGAAAAGAGGGATGTATTGGGAAATATAGGTAACATAAAACCAAATATCAATCAAAACAGCAAAGAAACAAATTATTGCATTAAAATGATTAATGACAGGCCTGTTGTGACTTTCTAGATTGGTTTAGATTGTGATCTCTTTGAGGGATGAAACTATCTTTTGACTCTTTTTGTATCTCCAATACTTAGCACAGTGCCTGTATCTATATATAATAGGTAAAGCCTTATTGTATGTTTATGAAACGAATACAAAGGAATATTGAGGATGATGTAGTAGAGGTTTCTGAGATAAAGAAATAATCTCTGGAAGTAGAGTAGGATATATTAACAGGGTAGTACCCAGGAAAAGAGGTATAGGAGATAGCATGAGACAGTGGAAAGATCACCATCTCTGGAGTCAGAAAACCAGGGTTCAAATCCCACTTCTCATACTTCCTGCCTGTGTGACCATGGAAAATTCATTTATCCTCCCTGGGTCTCAGTTTCCTCGCCTGAAACATATTTCCAAAGTTCAGCTAGATGGACCGTTCCAGTTCTAAAACTATAATCCTAGGACTGAGAGGAATAGAAACATTTGTAGAGGAATTCCATGGTTATCTTAGTTTCACAACCTTGGGAACTTTCTTTCCCTTAGTCTTACATTCCTTTTCTATTGAATGAGAATGTCTCAAAGTTTTTTTTTTTAGTTCTGATAATCTATATAATTCAACATACACTAGGTACATGAGGAACTGTTGCTATTAGATCGCATTTTTGGGGAAAAAAAGGCATGATCAGAAGCTATCCCTGAAAAATAGAAATAGGTAAATGACAGGTTGGGTAAATTCCACTTTAAGAAGATCCAACACATACCCCAAATCCAACCTAAAAATGGCTCAAGCCCAGTGGGAGTATTTCTATTACAGTAATTTTCACTTCAGTGAAAGATTTATTTCAAATTCCCTTTAAATGCCAAGGTTAGACAGTATATTTATGTGATTGTTTATCTATATTTAATGATCCAGAGGCATGGAGGGGCAGCAGCTTTGAAACTGTAAAGCAACCAAAAAATTAGGATGGAACTTTAAGTATTCATCCTACTGAAAAGCTAGCTGTAGTGAAGTAATTTAGTGATGCTAATTTTAGCAACTGGGAAGCTCTCTTTTTAAAATTAATGTATTTTTTTCCCAGAAAGTTAACAATAGTAGAAATGTTTATGGTAAAAAGGAATACAAACTTATTTTGTGTGCATCCTTTACATGTTATCTCCTTCTAACAATCTTGTGTAATACAGATTTCACATGTGATGGGAAGGAGACTCAGAAGATCTATGGGACTTGTCCATGGTCCTGCAGAGGATAAGGGAACATAGGTATCTCTAGCACCTAAGCACACTTTGCCATTGCAAAACACTGCGTCTCTGATAAAATTTGAAGACTAAAAGTTTAATTTGTAAGTCAATTTTCAAGGGCCCTTGTGTAGTGGAAAGAGAGACCCAACCATAATGAGCCAAACACATAACTTCAGCATCTTGGAAGATATCAGAACCAGTGATCTGGCAATCAATTTTCTATCACTTTGTGAAGCATAAGGTACTGAGTAGCAACCAGCTCAGCTTTGTGAATTGCAACCCATGCCAAATCAATTTATTTTCTTTCTATGACAGAGTGACAAGCCATGGAGATAGGAGAAAATGTAATGGATATAATAGATCTGGGCTCCAGGAAGGTTTTTGATTCTGTCTCACATAACAGTATCATAAACAAACCCTGTCCCTGTGTCTCAAAGTCCAAGCAGGACTCTCTATTTTACCAACTGAAACTTTGAGTTTAGAGACAAACACAAACACATCAATTCTTCCTGGGACAAAGTTCAGGAAAAGTCCACGGAGGAAATTCACTCTCAGTGTGATATGTGGTATCTTTCTAGTTTAATTATTCTTAATAGGTAGCTATTAAACCTCTAATATTTCTGCTGCTGAAGGATTGTAAATAATTTTAAATGCCCTCAAAATGTAATTCTCTTGGCAACATCCAAACTGTCCCACCCTAGTTATGGTTCTGACATAATTGGTCCAAGAAATGAACTTGGCTGTAGAGGAAACTACAGAGAAAGAAGCAGCTTATATGTGAAAGTAGGATACTTATCCTTTTTCCTTACCCATCCTTTTCATAACACTCAAAGCATCTTTCTTCTAGGTGTTGTGTAAGGGAATTAGAGTTGTGTTTTTAAAAAGAGGGTTTGGAGGGTTGTATTATGTACATGGAAATTTCTGGTAGGATATCATGTGATTAGTAAAGAAATGCTGCAACATTCAGGCCAATGGTAGCAATTTAAATATGGAAGTGGCAACTATTTTTTGGGTCCCAAATAAAGATATTCCTTCATCAAATCTTTATCACAATCATGCATTATTTTTTAATTTGGGTTTGTCACAGAAAATGCAAGATATATGATCACTGTAGATATGGCAACTTATTGGAGCCTTATAGATTTAGAGTTATGTGGGACCTTAGTGGCAATCAAATCCAACGTCTCTCATTTGCAGATGAGGATATGGAGGCATAAAGAATTTAAATGACTTGCCTAAGACTATGTAATTAGTTGCTACAGGAAGATTCAGAATCAGATCTTTCCAATCTCAAATCTATCACTCTATCCATTGTGCCTTCTACCTGTCTCCCCCAGATTTTAATTTTAAGGAAGGACTTCAGTTACCACAAAATTTGGAAAGCTACATGCTCCAGGAGACCTCTCAGTTAGAGGCACTGATTGCAAGTCATTTCTCCCTAACTTTTTCCTAAAACTCTCCTCTCCATTGAATCTAACTCAGTTTCCCTTATATTATAACCCCATTAATACTGGTGCCCTCCATACACCTAAAAATTAGAACATTTGTCAATTTCATCTTCTACAGTCTCCTAGCATGAGGCCTTGTTCATCATTGCACACAATAGGTTCTCCATCAGTGTTTGTAGAATGTTTACAGAATTCTGAAGTAAAACAAAAACCTAGTTGTTATGCATGACCTCCTTGGTTTCAAAGGATAATGGTGACTTACCCTTCCTGTGTTCACCAAGGTAAAATCCCGCACAGAGATGTCCTAAATTTTTCTATGTCACCAGCCACATACCCCAATAGGCAGTACAGAAAAAACTGATCCTTCTTTCTAGTTACTACATCATCATAATAGCTTGGTAATTTTATCGCTACCATGAGGCAAGCAATCACTCTTGTGTTGACTACTGAGGAGGAAACTGTTAATGACATTAATTGGGTGATAATGTGATACAGCACTCTGGGTAATTGTGCAGCCTCCCATAGTAGGGGAATGCTGGGGAGATGAGGAAAGATGCTAAATGGGAGAGTTGTCAGCACACAGAGGTATATGAAAGGCCAGAGGGAGGAAAAATGAGGCTATTTCTATATATTAGCTGCATTTTGGTTTCTTGAAAAGAAAGCCTTTCCGGTGGGGAAACTGACCCTGAAAGAACCTTCCTTTGGCTTGGCATTAGCTCTGTGATCTTGGGCAAGTAACTTCATATCCCTGGGCCTCAGTTCCCCTATCTAGAAGAATTGCCCTTGATGGGTTCTGCGTTCCTTGCAATGCTAGATCGCTAAGCTGATAATTAGCTTGGTCTAAGGTTAATAATTATCATGATAATACGTCATCATAATGTAATGTAAGGTTAGAAAGTTTTACTTGAGGCCTCTCAATTCTTGGTACCAATCATTGGCTTGCAGAGTTGTGAAGCATCATACATATTGCACTGTATGTGATGTTAGTGATCATTTGGGCAACCCCCTCATTTTACAGAGGAGGAAACTGAGGGCCAGAGAATTTGAGACTTGCTCAAGGTCACAAAGTATTTAAGAAGTAGATTAGAATAGATGTTTGAACTCATGTCCTACAATTCCAGATTTCACATTCTTTCTTATCACCAGGCATTCTGTGAAAATTCTCTTTACATAGTCCCTGAGCATTAGTCCCATAGTGAGACCTCATTGCCACCCTCTCTAGGACATGTACTGCGATTTTGTTCTCTCTGTCTCTCTCTCTCTCTCTCTCTCTGTCTCTGTCTCTCTCTCTCTCTCTCTCTCTCTCTCTCTCTCTCTCTCTCTCTCTCTCTCTCTCTCTCTCTCTCTCTCTCTCTCTCTCTCTCTCTCTGACATTACCTTGATGTTGTCTGGCTCTCTCGGTGAGGAACTCAGTCTACTAACTATTGCAACTGGTCTGTAACTTACAGACAGCCATCTGTGATTACTGAGGTCAAGTGACTTACCTAAGTTCATTCCGTTTGTATGTGAACCTAAGCTATCTCTTCACTAAACCAGAGGTATCAAACATGCAGAAGCTAGGTCTCATGGACTGTGTTGTAAGATGCAAACTCCAGAGTGCCCAAACCAAACAAAAATGTAATTGTGAAATATTTAACAAAATAAACAAAATATAATAAAACACAGATAACGTCCACATTATGTGCTTTCCTAGGTTAATATGTACCTACAGGGATCTTTTCGTATGGTTTAGTGGCCCTTAGGTCTCTTTGACTTTGACACCACTGCCCTTTACTACAGCTATCTCTCTGTCATATTCTATTAGCTATTATTTCACTCTGTATGTCCCAGATCCCTACTACTCTGAGGTTAGGGATTGGCTTAGCTAAACTTTGTTTCTCTTCCCTTTTGTCCCACCCCTGGTTCCTCAAACCAAAGATACTTAATACATAGTAGGGGAATGAATGATGATTAAATCAAGTAATTGCATTTTTGAATAATTGAAAATTACTTCTCATAACTCAGTAGATGGTCTTTAAGTGTTTCTGTGGAAACAAAAAAGAGAAAAATAATGAGAAAATGAAGGGGGAGAAGGAAGAGGAGGAGGAAAAGGAGAATAATTACAAGAAAAACAAGGAGAAGAAGAAGATGATGATGATGATTTAAAATATGATGACAGTGGAGGAGGAAGAGGAGGACAAGAAGAAAATGAGAGGAGGGGGAGGAAAGAAAAAGAGGAAAAAGGAGGAAAAGAAAGAAGAAGATGAGGAAAAGAGGGGAGAAGAAAGGAAAGAAGAGGAAAAATGGAAAGGGTAGGGGAAGAATAGCCAATTAATGATGGTGTTGCCTCTGAGGTGTCTCACCTTCATCAGAGAGTGAAAAGCTCAGTAAAGACCATAAAAGTCTATGGAAACCTTGTCTCAAGTTCTTCAAAATCAAACCCATTCCTGGGTCATTTGTATTTGAAATCGCTGACAAGCAAGGGGTGCCAAATGGAACAGATTTGCTGTTGTTAAAAAATCAATTTTTGAAAAAAAATCAAAGAAAACCACAAGTCTGTGCCACTTTTATAACCCTTGCACTAGGTGTGTGAGGGGACGATAGCCCTGAAGATGCTGTGGATGAGAAGAGAAGCTGGACTTGACCCCATAGATACAGAAGAAATCCCTGGTGTGGATAACATAATTCTAAAGGTGAATGGGGATCAATTTTCAAAATATCGGAATATAATGAAGATTCCAAAAGAATAGAACTGATCCTGGAAGAATGTCCTTTTTTAAATTTGAAAAATTTTGAGGGGGCAAGACAGTTTAATGCCTATCAGTCATAAAGTCGTAGTTGTCTAATTATTAAATCTGAGCTTTGGAAGGGGTCTTAGAGACCATCTGCTCAAACCATACCTTAATAAGAATTTCTTGTCCAAGGTATTTGTCAGATTCTTATCTATCTTCTTCCATAGTTCTCTCCTGAGGATGATCTTATAGCCTCTAAAATGCAGTGGTTGAATTTTAGTCTCAGAAAACAGATGGTAAAATGTATGTTCCTGTTTTCAGTAGAGAAGTATGGGATGGAGTGGGCTATGGTTATAGAATACCATATACAGATGATAAACATGGGTACTGTGTCCATTTATTTTGCTTACCTCTTTTCCTTACAAGGGAAGGCTTAATGTTGACAATGGAGTATATACAGAAATAACTAAGTTATAAATACATTGGAGTCCATTAGAATTTCAGATGTCAAAAACTGAACTCATTACCTTTCTCCCCAAATTATCCCTTTTTTTCTTACATCCCCATTTCTGTTCAGAGTACCCCTGTCCTCCTAGTAACTGAGGCTCACAACTTAGATGTTATCCCTGACTCCTCATCTCTCATATACAGTCAATTGTCAAGTCCTGTCTATTTTACCTGTGTAATATCTCTTGTGTGTACTCCGTTCACTCTAGTGTAGGACGTGATCCCCCCCTGGCCTGTTGCAATAGCCTGCTGTTTGGTGTCCCTGCCTCAGGTCCCTTCTCCCTCCAATCTATCTCCCATTCAGCTATTCAAGTGATCTGATTAAAGAACAGGTTTCAACAAAAATGAAACCGTTCCTATTCTCAGGAGAAACAACACACACATATATGAGTATATTCACAAACATCATACATATATACACACACATATGTGTGTATGAATGGATATATGTATATTTATGTGTATATACACATGTACACATATATGTTTATATGTGTATATATACATGTATGGAGAGGGAGTAGGAGGGAGGGGGAGAGAGAGAAGAAGGAGAGAGAGAGAATACACATACAAACAAATGTAATATAGTTAAATAAAATACTGTGAGGGAGGGAAAACGCTCACAGCTGGGTTTCTCCAGATGTTCCTTGGTATTGGGCTGATAGACCACTAATCTGACCCAGTGGCATTTCTTATGTTCCTTATACTGTACAAAGTTATTATTGTCATCATGGAAGACAGCTGCCTGCATTTATTCCTCACCAAGGAAGGAAAAGACAGGGAACAATTCAGTGCCTCTAATATATTACAACAATGGCGATAAATATCTGAAAGATCTCTGACAGCTGAAGAATACTTAAGTTGACAGGAAAAGTCCAGTGGAAGAACTCTGGGTCTCCCTTTTAGGTTTCTTTCCTTAATTTAATTCCACAAGCATTTGTTAAGAAGATAATATGACAGGAAGAGTTCTGTGTGCTAGAAATACCCGTGTTCAATGATTTCTAGTTCAGTATCCCCAAACTGCAGAAATGTACACAAAGTACTTAAGTGACTTGTCAAGATGAAAGTGCAAACTAGTGCCTATATCTTCTCTCTTGTCTGATTGCCCTTTCCTTGGCTTCATTCAAGAAGACATTTCTTCTGTGTCTAACCATCAGTTGGCTTGATAAGTTGATGTTAATAAGGATAGAGGCATGAGGTTCATCTCATGTGGGGCCCTAGTCTTCACAGAGAGGTCTATAAAAGGATTATCCTCAGTCAACCACAGATTGAGCTCTAAAGCTGGTCACAATCTGCAACAACTCCATACTGAATGTCTTAATGTGGATTAGAAGTCACGGGGAAAGTAGGTAGTGTCTTTGGACAGTTTATCCCTATCTAGTAGAGAAACACTTAACTCTTGGCTTGTTGATATTAAACCAATATTTCCTGTCTGTTGATCTTTGACACACTGATCATACTGTCATCAACATAGACTATTCTTGTTTTACAGAAATGAAATAGTATTTCTCATCAGTAAAATATAAACTTATAGGTTTCTTATATGATTGCTTTTTGGTTGATCTCCTTGACTCAAGCCTCCCCCCAAATCCAGTCCCTCCTCCAATCAGCTATAAAATTGTTCTTCTAAAGCATGAGTAACCATGTAGCCCTCCTATTCAAAAAATTCCAATGGCTCCCCATTTCTTCCAAAATCAAATGTAAAATCCTGTTTCATTTTTAAAGCCTTTCATAACCCATCTCTTTTCTACCTTTCTAGTCTTCTGTGTACTATATGATCTAGTGAAATTAGGTTCCTCGTTGTTCCTCTGAAATGGCTCTCCATGTGCTGACTGTCCATTTTCACTTACTGACTTCCAAATCTGAAATTCTCTCCCTCCTCATATCTGCCTCCAGGCTTCCTAGTTTTCTTCTCATTGCTGCTGTTTGTACTTTGTTTTAAAAAAGACCCGTGACATTACATGTGATGTCCTAACATGCTTGTGAATTGGATTTAAGTGAGGCAGAGCTATGTAAGTCTTAGCTAAGTTCCTATGCTGTGCAGGAAGACTTTTCCAATATCCTTTAAAGCTATCGCTTTTCCATGAGATCATCTCCAGTTTATTCTGCATTTATCTTGTTTATTCATAGTTATTTTCATATTGGAGCATGAACTCTTGAGAGCAAGGATTGCTTTTGCCCTTTTTTGTGTGTCTAGAGCATAGAATGTATGTCTAGAATAGTGTATGTCTAGAACAGTGCCTGACAACCCCTTGCTTCTATGAACAATCTATTGATGGCTATGTCTAGAGCCTACATACTTCTTTTCTGATTTTGTTGCTTCATACTTTAGAAAGTAGGATCCAAAGTTGGTCAACCAGTCAGCAAACACTAACTGCCTACTCTATATTAGACTGTGTGCTGAGCTCTAGGAATATTTAAAAAGGTAAAAGGCAGTCCCTGATCTCAACAAACACTCAGTCTTTGAGCTCTCAGGCTTTGACTCTACCTCCTTTTTCCATCCCACTGTAGGCCAGAGCCTTTTATCACATATAGAGGGGTTTACATTCAATGGCAAATAGAGGGCCATGGCTTTATCAGATGCTGGGCAAAAGGAAGAGAGAGTGGAGGAGTATGTCATAATTAAAGGAGAGGGTTATTAGTTTTCTTGGTAAAATAAGAGGAGTGATCCTCAGATTCAAGAGAGGGGGATTGAACAGTTGTGGGAGGCTTTGAAGAGGAAAGAGCAGGTTTGGAAACACTTCTGTGAAGAGGGAACAAGGGAATCAATTAGGGAAGAATGAAAGGATTTCCTTGCTTTAGTGAGAGCCCAGTTGAGGTTGGACAACATGAATTCTTAATGTTCTCAGTCAGCATAGTTGTGTATTACAGAGTATATAGATGACTGTGAAAGGAGAGAGAGGAGGAGTGCTAAGTATAGATGATGCTCTGGAGAAGTGCTAGAGACAAAAAAAGAGAAGAGGCAGGGGATGAAACCTGTCATGAATGGTGGGTTCAATCAAGACAGGGAGTTTTGTTGTTTTAAAATTTATTTTCCATTGTGTTTAAAGATAGGGGAGATAGAGACATGTTTATAGATAAGAGGGGAAAGATCCAATATATTGGGAGGGTTTAAATATGAGAGAGACACACAGAGAGAGACATAGAGAGACACACAAAGGGAGATAAAGGTAGAGAAAGACAGAGGGAGAAAGAGACGGACAAAGACAGAGAGAAAGACATAGAGAGACATAGAGAGAGAGAGGAAGATAAAGATAGAGGAAGAAAGAGAGATAGAGAAAGAGAGAGGAAGATCTTTTGGAAAAGTTGGGAGGACAGGGGATCAAGGGTATATGTAGAGAGATTGGCCTTATCAGGGAAATGGCTGTATCTTCATATGAGATACTACAATGCAGGAAAAGTTAGTAGGTATCAATTCTCCCTACCAGGACAGTTTCCTTCTTTCCTTCCTCCATCAGTGTTTTCAGTACCTAGACCACATTCTTTCTCTCTTCTCCATCACCTACTCTTATGCAAAGGAACCTTGACCTATATATTTGCTGTATCTTCAAATACCTTAACTTCTGAGTCCCTCACTGCATTATTCCTGCTGCCTACTTCTCTACAGTTATGCACAGAGATGGTCATATGCTTAATTTTGTCATTGCTCTACTTCAGTGATCAAGAATGTTAACTTTCTTTTACTTGATTATAATCTTCTATTATTTCACTTTTCCATAGGACTTATGACATTATTCATCCTTCCTGTGATTTCCATTCCCTCTACCCCTCAGTTATTTCTAGACTACCACCCTTGCCCTGGTCACACTCCTTCCTTCCCTATCTTAATTCCTTGGTTAACCAATTCAACTTTATACTATCCCTTTCTTTTACCCTTTTTCTTACCGATGATCACAATTTGCTGACCCCAGAATTCTAGATTATTCCCACTGTACAACCTCTTCACTCATACTCACAGATTGCTAAATGAAATTTGAGAAAATCTCAAAGGTATGCGGATTGGACCCATTACAAAGTTATGCTATACATAACTCCTCCTTGTGGCAAGGGAAATATTTCATTCCCCCCTAATGGATTCACTATGGCACTCTCTCCAGCAGTTATTCCAAAGTTTCTTTTCTCTCCTCAAACCTCTCACAGTTCTACCCCCACCCCAATTTTCTCAGCTTCATAACTCACCTCATGCTCCATCAAAAGAATGGAGGCTATTTGCAAAGAGCTCATCTTTCTCCTCCCCTCCTCATCTCAGCTCCCTTAGACATGTCATCCCACTATTCGAGAATTGGCCTTGTGGTTTGGAGACCACAAGATGTAGAGGCCTGAGAGGCAGGGAATCTCTCCTGTAATATATACATGGAGGTTCCCACTTTGAGGCCAATGAAAAAAATATTGTATTATGGCACCACCATCATCATAATTGGAATTTCAATAGCACTTTAACATTTTTAAAGTGCTTTAATATACATTATCTGATTTTATCCTCACAACAACCCTAGGAGGTAGTATTATTATCATTACTGCCCGTTTTTTCTTATCACTCAGTTTTTTCGTCATTTCCAACTATTTATGACATCATATGAGGTTTTCTTGCCAAAGATATTGGAGTAGTATGAAAACTGAAGTAAACAGGGTCAAGTGACTTGTCTAGGATCACACAGATGGTAAAAGTGTCTGAGGACAGAGTTGAAGTGGTTTGATTAGTTTCAGACAGCTGCTCAGATATGAACTTGGGTCTTCTTGACTTCAATTCAATACCCTGCATCCTGCTAATCCTGCTACCTCAGTATAAGCCTGAGTAATTATGGCAGAAAGGAAGCAGCCAGAGGTTATCTATGCTTGCTTTAAAGTGTCTGTGCATATGTGTGGGTATATTTGAGGAGGATAGGGTCCCTCCATCACTCATGGCTGAATGTAGGCCAACTCCAAGCTTTCTTTCCTGAAATGCCAATCATGTGTTTCAAAGGATGGTACGCAGATCTCTCTAGACAAGTGGAATCCATATTAAGTAAACTTGATTTGTAAAAAGTCACATTATACATGTGCTTGTACATATAAAGTGTGTACATATATATATGTGCAAATATATTAATATATACATATGTGTAAACATATGCATACACATGAACATATATGTGTTGATATATATCTGTATACATGCACATGCATATATATGCATATATACATATATATATATGATAGGCACACAATATGGAAAATAATTTCAGAAGTTACTCTTTGCTTTGTCTGATGAATCACAGCAGGTGTCTTTTGGGTGCCCTGAGGAGCCCGGTATTTAAAATGTGTTTGATTCTCAAGGATTTGTTTTCTCTATCAGATTTCTGGAGCCCATATGTGGTTTAAAATGAGGTTCACTCGCGCTGTTGGCCAGTGTCCCAGAACCACTCCCCACCCTGAGCAAAAACAAAAGAAAACAAACAAACCAAAAACTCTCTAAATTATTCATCCTGGAGAGATCTGAAAGATATGCGTCTCCTTGAGGTTCCACTGAATTTCAATACTGTAACGTTGCTTGGACCTACCACTGTTATCATGAGCGATGAAACAAAATATACAGAGTTAGCTGCATCTCCAGTCCACAGCTCAACCCATCTGTGGCGTAGCTGAGCTGGAAACTGGCCCCAGTTGTATCCTCTTAGATGTTAGAATCTCCTGGGCTTTTCCTCTGTGGTTATTTACACCAGGTAACTCAATCTTTGGAATAATGCCTTTAAAGCAATGCCTTGTTGAGAGTGTAGCATTTTTTTCTTGAATAAAAGGTCTTTCCCTTATTTGCTCATTGTTTCAACCCTGTTAGGTAGCTAGAGAAGGCACTGCTACAGTATTTGAAACAAGAGGAAACTGAATTACAGCGAGGTTCATGACTTCCCTAAGGTAACACAGCATGTTAGTCATAGAAGCCAGTTCTCCTTACTCCTGACTCTCAAGTTCAGTCTCTTTCCACAAGGCTGTTTAGCAAACTAAGGCAAAAGAGTAGTGATTTTATGGTTCATTAGTTAACCTCTTTGTTTACCCTTCAGATATCATTCTGCATGGCTGTCCTGATCAGGTGCCCCAAGTACTCCCGAGTTTAAAAAGCCACAGCCGACTGAATCATGCCACCCCAACTCAAAGCCAGAATTCCACTCCAGAGGAAACAGGAAAACAATTGCAGAAACCCTTCATCACCCTCTCTCCCACTCACCCGCTTCCTTTTCTCTTCCAATGCAGGCTGCTATTTCTGTAACAATAGTATGTATATAGCTCTGAGGTTTGCCAACCACTACACACATGCTCTCTCTTTTGATCCTTGCAACAGCCTTGTGAAGGAGGTCCTATCTTCATTCTCATGCAATACACAAAGAAGCTGAATTTCACTGGTATTAGGATATTTGCTTAGGGATATATAGCTATTAAATGTATGAGGCATGTTTTGATCTCAGGTCCTCATGACTCCCAAGTACCACACCAGCTAGTCTGCCCCCAGAGCAGACACAGAAGCTCCAGTTCTATTTCCAGTGCTTTGTGATTTTGTTAGTTTGGATGACCCATTATCAATAAGTTCAGCATCATGAGAACATTAGTTTTACTTAATCCTTCTATGCATGTGTAACTCCAGTCTCTCACCAAGTTGCCCTGCCATGCACAAGAGAGTGAAGGGTGGCAGTTTTGGGAAGCTGTCTGCTTCGAGATATTGAAAGATACTGCCCTGGATTAACCATTGTCTCACACAATCTATTCAGAAACAGAAGATTTGGGGCCCTTTCCACCAACCTGCTCTTTGCTGGGGGTGGCCGCTTCATTCATGTCCTCTAAATATACCAGTGTGTTTACTTTATGATGCTCAGGAGAGCTTTGGAGAGAAAGAGAGAAAAAATTTAAACACTGGGTTAAAATCCCCCAACCTCAGCACCACATTATGATAATGGGACTGGTGGTATATGAGCACAGAATGTTAAACACCCCCTAAAAATATTTTGAATGGACTACCCCACCCCCCGCAATATGACTAACATTACTGTCATTGATTAAATGCCTTGTTTGAAGAAATAAAACAATTCTGAAAAAGTCCAGTTTATTATTATCCCTGAAGAGAGCTGTGTTCTTATAATAGCAGCACATATTTATAGGGTGGGCCGTCCTTAACACAGATGGGGTGGGGGGAAAGCACTAGGCTCAAAGCACTATTTTTGTAATCAATGAGATGTTTTCATCCTACTAAAAATATTTATAACTGAGGCATTTGAGTTACACATAGAGATGGCAGAGACCAGTACCAAATACATTTTTGGAAAAGAGTAACCTGAACTGAAATTTAAGGAACATCATTGACATGTATCCCACTGTCCCACCCTCACTCCAACCCCAACTGTTGGAAAGAATGAGAATGAATTGTCTTGTAACTTACTAATGACAGGACCCCAAATGCCACCCTTGATGCAGTGTGGGTCCTGTGTCTGGCAGCAAGGTCATGACAAAACAATATAACATTAGAACGCATATTTTATTATGATTATACTTATCCATCATTCCACAGTCATTTGGGAGCAGGGTACCATAGATTCAGGAAGATTTTCTTTTAAATCCTGTCTTTAAGAAATCCTGACTGTATGACCTTGAGTAAATCATTTAACCTCTGAGAGCTTTGGATAAGTCTCTCAGAGTCTAAGTTTCAGAGGGGGTGTTGGTCTTCATTGGCAACAGGAGTTTCCTCCCTGGGTCTTTTATTATATTAATGAAATCACAGGTCAAGTAAAAAAATCTGATCAACAATAATAAATTGATATTTGTTTTATTATTTTGGTTCACAGTTGTGATTCCATTTGTATAGAAAATCTTTGTAGATATAGATTGGCAATTCATTGATAACTTACATTTTAGAGAATGGTTTGAGGGTTCAGAGTGGTAAAACCATTTGGCTCATGGCCACTACCATTTATCATTTTATATATCAAGAGCTAGAAGGGGCCTTAGAGATCAGCTGTCTTATAAATCAGAAAACTGAGACCCAGGGAGGTCAAATAATTTGCCTATGGTCACAGAGGTTGTAAGGAACCCACCTGGGATGTGTCAGAATGTAACTTGAACCCAAGTCTTCCTAACTCTAAAGCTATCCATGCTGGTACTCTGATTATCACTGGTATTCACATACAAAGATTAATTTGGACATATTTTAACAATCACACACTCAACCTTTCTGTACTCATGCACGCACCGCCCCCCCCCGCCCACATGTAGTCCCATAACCTCCCACCCCCACCAAAAAAAACAAAAACCCTGAGCCATCTAGATTATCTCCCTTATTACTGAGAGTGAACTTTCATTAAATGGCATGATAATGTCAGAGTGCAATCTGTGGCTTGTGGTTATTCCAGGTGATAATGCAATTGATCCTGCAACATTTGCCTTGTTAGCCCCATTTTTCTACCTGTCAGAGAACATCAGTCCAATTTCTTTCACTAGGATGTATTATAGAGATATAATACTGGAAAAAAACTTCAAGGGCCATCCAGTTCTATTCTGTTTTGTTGATAAAGAAACTGGGTTTTGTGGAAATAGAATTGACACCCAAGGCTACGCTGGTCATAAATATATGAGTTGGGATTTGAACCTGTTCCTTTGCTCCAGAGCCAGGACTTGTTCCATTCCAGTGAGTCAGTCAAGGTGGACCTGACAAAGGATTTAAGGGTTGGATGACATCACCTACATGCTCCAAGAAACTACCTAACCCTAAAATGCCTAGGTTTGACCGAAACTGATCCAAGACTTTAGAAATGACTACAAATTGAAGTTGAGCCAAGTTCTCATGTCATCCCAATTTATTTGCTGTCTCCCCCATTTATGAGCTCTCTTAAGATAGGGACTAGCTTTTGCCATTTTTTGTATAATCAGAGTTTACAACAGTGCCTGATATAGAGAAGGCACTTAATAAATGCTTATTGACTGACAGATGAGAACAGTCCTCTGGTGTAAGAGAAAACAGTCCAACTACTCTCAATACATTCGTCCTACCTATGACAATTGAGTTCTTCGAGAATGTTAGTCTCGAAATTCACCTCAGTAACTTTTGTCCAATGGCCCCTGAAGAAGGTCAAGTGTCAATATATCCCCCTTCCTCCCTTCCAGTTACAATCATTACTAAAGTATCTGAATGTGTTCTTTTAAGATAGCATTCTCAAAGAAAGATGAATTCTCAAAAATAGTAAAGACTTTTTGCCTTCTAGGACTTCAAAACTCATAACTAGTCTCAGATTATTAGAACTAGAATTAATTTTAGGGGTCATCTAGTCCACTCTTGTTTTGTACAGATGAGGAAACTGAGGCTGAGAGACATTAAAGGGAATTGCTGCTTGGGTAGGATGAGGTAAAAATAGAACACGGGGCACTCGATTTCCAGGCTTTTGTTCTTTCAGAGCTTTATACATCCCTTATTTTTACTGGAGAAGGAAATAGCGAGAAAGCCCCCTGTGAAGCACTGGTGTGCTATCATCCATGGACACAATTCAATGACTAAACAACAACCACCACAACCACAACAACCTCTATTAGTTAATTTTTCTATCCTTTTATTCCTCTTATTTGAGAGTGCCAAATGACTTAATTTACCAAAAAATAAAAAAAAATATTATTGAAAGAATGAATGAATTAAAGTGAAAGAAGATAAAAATAGGAACCCCCCACCTCAAAGAGTGTTGTATGCACTCCGAGGCACAGACACATCAGCTTTGGAAACTTCTACTCTTCTCGATGAAGACCACATTGTTCTTTTCCACAGGAACCATAAACTTTTTCCTTAAGGTACCTTTGTCATCTTGTGACTTTCCCAAATATTCCATTTTATTGCATGGTCCAGAGTGGTAAAATATTCTGCTCTGACAGGGAAACTCACTTTCTATTTTACCATGTGCTCCACCATCTGGATTGGGTTGGAAACTGTAACTGAATTAAATTTCAAGAAAAGGGGCCATTGAAAAATGCTGATGGCTAATCTTTAGGGAAGGGGGAGACAGTAGCATGGAAACAAATGGCATTCTTTTTTTCCAGTGTAATGAACCTCAGCATTTTCCATTGTGAATGCAGGAATGAGTGTGATTGCCAGCTGTTCAATGAGGCTGCATTGTCCAAAAGGCAGAGTCAGGAGCTTGGCAGAGAGAGGGGCAGAGGATGTTTATTTTACATGAACAGTATAAAAACTAGGAAGAAATGTCATCAAGGTTAATGTCCAAAGCTAACCTTCCACAAGTTTCTGAAGCCACATAGGCCTTGAAATTCATCTTTTCTCTCCTTGTTCTTTTTATTTTTTTCAATCATATAACCAGACAGCTTTGTAGAATTAAATACTACAAATTCATTACTGATTCCATGCCTTATATGATGTAGTTCACCCTACCCCATGCATACACTGTACCCTCTCCCTGTCTTTGCAGAATAGACTGTAATTAGTCCTTCTTAACCAACACGGGGTGTCACTGAGAGTTGCCTCATTCCATTCAAGAATAAAGACTAAGGACTGACATTTTCCCATTCACCCTAGTAATTATATGTTCCACCCATCACCAGAGGATGCTTAGGGGAAATGCCAAGTTCTCTATGACTATTGGCTATTTCTCCTTTAAATCACCCCCTTGTTTGTGGTAGACAATGTTTTAATGTAGGGGTGCATCATGTGTATATTTATCTAATTACTCTCTTGCCTCAGCCCCAACCCCCTGGGAAATCTATTTCCTTGAGCCTCCATTTCCACATCAGAGCATCATATTGTAGAACACATTGCTTCACCTAAATTTCTTTCAGCATCCTTCTCCAGTATCTTACCACCTACCCCTCCTAGGGAGCCATAATAAAGAGTATTGTTTAAGGGAAATATTTGGCTGACTTTGGTTTCCTTTATGATACTATATATTTTAATACATTTAAAATTATTCTGAGAAGTGGTTCATAAAGTTTATCAGAATGACACATAAGAAGACCTAAGAATCCCCCACCTTAGGGTCTAGAGAAGATATTATCCATTTTTTCATGCAGAAGTTTCCAGGATGGTGATGTGAGCTATTTGTTGTTCTTCATTCATTTCAGTCATGGCTAACGCTTTGTGACTCCATTTGGAGTTTCTTGTCAAAGATACTGAAGTAATTTGTCATTTCCTTCTCCAGCTCATTTTCCGGATAAAGAAACTGAGACAATTAGGGTGAAGTGACTTGCCTAGGGCCACACAGCTATTACATGTCTGAGGCCAGATTTTAATTTGGGTCTTCCTAACTGCACACCTGATACTTTATCCACCGCACCACCTAGCTGTCCCTATCTTGGAAGACAGTGTGACCTTGCAGGGATCCCAGGAATCTCTTGGTTCAAGCTCCTGTTAAAACATATGTTCTTAACCTAGGATTCACAGAGCCTCAGATAGTTTGAGGATAAATTTCTGGAAATCTATGTAGAGATCCCAGAAATCTCTTGGTTCAAGCTCCTGTTAAAACATATGTTCTTAACCTAAGATTCACAGAGCCCCAGATAGTTTGAGGATAAATTTCTAGAAATCTGTGAACTTAGACAGAAAAATAATTATACATTTTATTTTAATTTTCATATTGATAACTTTTGTTACATCACCTACATTTTCCCCAGCATGTCTTTCCTTCTGTCCTCCCAGAGAGACATCTCAAATAATAAAACATATTTTTAACAGGAAGATATTCCTCTTATCTTTGGTTTCCTTTATAAAGAAACCTCTTAAGAGCCTCTTCCTTAGAGCTAAAAGAAGGCCCTGGCCCATTTCTTAACTGCATGACATCTTTAGTTGAGAAATACTCAAGAAGAGTTCCCAAGATGCTTGTGTAGGGTCATAGAGTCTATTCCAGGGAAACAGTATATCTGCCTTAACTTTGAACCTTTCAAAGGACACAGAAGCCCTGTACTGATCTTAGCACTCTCCTTCCTTTGTCTCCTCTTAATAAAGGAGTTCTTAACTTGAAATTCATGGGGTCCTACTGGGTCCATGTATAGATTTCTTAGCATCTATGATTTTGAGTGGAAAAAATGACATCCTTATTTTCACTAACCTTTGGTTTTCCTCATAAACCTAAGTATTTTATTATATACATTTCAAAATATTGTTCTGAAAAGGTGTCTGTAGGCTTCATTGGAATTACACAAAAAGTTCTAGTAAGAACCCCTGTGTCAAGAGCCTAGGAAAGGTCTTGGAACATCATAAATGCATGACATCTTAATGTGAGAACTACTTAAGAAAATGTTGCAGATGCTGATGTGGGTCATATTATTCACTAAAGTAAATGCCAGGGAGGGGCAGAGCCAAGATGGTGAAGTGAAAATAGGGACTTGCTTGAGCTCTCCTCCAAACCTCTCCAAATACGTGTAAAAATGACTGACCAAATTCTAGAAGTATGGAACCTACAAAATGACAGAGTGAAAAAATCTCCAGCCCAAGACAACTTGGAAGGTCAACAGGAAGGTATATTACCCAGGACTGGGAGCAGAGCGCAGTCCAATGTGTGTCATTCCAGGACAGACAGGTCCAAAGCGGGCCTCAGGGGACTGAATCACTGGCAGCTGGACAGTTTCCAGACTTCTCAACCCATAAGCACCAAAGACAGCATAGAAATCTCTGTGGGACCTGGGTGAAAGAGGAGCATGGTCAGGCTGGGATCCAGCCCTAACCCCAAGACAGGGGAGGTGTTGGTGGTGGCAGCAACAGCAGCACCTGCTATTTCCAGAGGTCTGGGCCCACAGATGGTGGGGGATTGAGAAGCTGATACAAAACCCCTGAAGCCTGGGCCAGTATACTCACCCCCACTACCACCAGAAGAAGAGTCCTATCTTGACAAAGAGTTAAAAAGTCAAATATGTTGCTGGAAAGATGAACAAACAGCATAAAAACTCAGACTATAGAATTTTACTTTGGTGAAAAAGAAGATCAAAATATACAACCAGAAGAAGATAACAAAGCCAAAACTCCTACATCAAAACTCTCCAAGAAAAATATGAATTGGTCTCAAGCCACGGAAGGGCTCAAGAAGTGTTTTGAAAATCAAGTAAGAGAAGCAGAGGAGAAATTGGGAAGAGAAATGACAGCGATGCAAGAAAATCATGAAAACTGAGTCAACAACTTGCTAAAGGAGACACAAAAAGTACTGAAGAAAATAACACCTTAGAAAAGTAAACTAACTCAAAAGGCAAAAGAGGCCCAAAAAGTCAATCAGGAGAAGAAGGCCTTAAAAAGCAGAATTAGACAAATGGAAAAGGAAGTCCACAAGCTCACTGAAGAAAATGATTCCTTCAAGGTTAGAACGGAACAAATGGAAGCTAATGACCTTATAAGAAGTCAAGAAATTATAAGAATGAATGAAAAGAATGAAAAAAAATAGAAGACAATGTGGAATATCTCACTGGAAGAAAAAACACTGATCTGGAAAATAGATCCAGGAGAGAAAATATAAAAAATATGGGACTATATGAAAGCCATGATCAAAAAAAAAAGAGCATAGATATCATCTTTCCAGAAATTATAAAACTACCTTGATATTATAGAACCAGAGGGTAAAATAGAAATGAAAAGAATCCACTGATTGCCTCTGAAAAGAAATTCTAAAAGAAGAGCTCCTAGGAATATTATAGAGAAATCCCTGAGTTCTCAGGTCAAGGAGAAAATATTGCCAGCAGTCAGAAAGAAACAATTCAAGTATTGTGGAATACAATCAGGAAAACACGAGATCTAGCAGCTTCTACATTAAGGGATTGGAGGCTTGGAATATTATATTCCAGAGGTTAAAGGAGTTAGGATTTAAACCAAGAATCACCTACTCAGCAAAACTGAGTACAATACTTCAGGGGAAGTATTAAAAAGAAACAGCCGGTGAACCATAGGAGATTCCATCTCAGAGGACACTGTAGCCTTCTACTGACACCAGGATTGTCTTCCCCAGTCTCCCCTTAAGACAATGTTGCTTAACATGAAATCCACAGAATCCAGAAGAATTGGGGGATCTGAGAATTTGATGGAGAAAAAGTTATAGATTGCCTTTGAATATATATATATATATATATATATATATATATATATATATATATATATATATATATATATATCCTCTACACATATATATACACACATATATGTATATGTGTGTATATATATCTTATATATATATATATACATATATATGTGTATGTGTTCTTTCTCTTCCTCTGTGTCTCTAAATAAGTATTCTTCTTATCTGTTACTCTAAATTCTTTGGTTGGATCATGTGTCTTTACTCTAACGATGGCATGATCCAGTTGGAAAAGCCCTGATTTGGGAGTGAAACCATCCAAGTTGGGATCTGGCTCTGTCACTTCCTTCCCATGTCACCTTAGAAACATGTAACCTCTCTGAGCCTCATTTTCCTCATATATAGAATAAGGGTGTTCAATAAAGGATTTGGATAATATTAATTATCATCATAGTGATAAGATAATAATACTAATGTCATTTGCATAGTGCTTACTGTATTCCAGCACTATAAGACCCTTTCACTCCTAAATATATAATTTTATTATCCTGTCTCAGTTGCAGGGCAGAATGAATAATATTGTTCATGATGATATGAATCACCATAAAAATATATGGATATGCATGTGCATATGTAAGTATATCTATAGATGCATATGTATGTATATATGTATATATATGTATACACATATATATACATGGCTATATGTGCATGCATATATATATATATATACATATATTCATGGTAATGAATACTCATGTACATCTGTTCTTGTCATTATGGATAGTATCCCCCTCAGAATGAGTAACACAGATAACATTATGAATAATATGTACCTAAACACATGTAATTGGAACAGGGAAATGGCACAGTGGATAGAGTGTTGGAATCAGGAAGATGCCTCTTCTTGAATTCAAATCTGACTTTAGATACTTACTAGCTGTGTGACTGTGAACGAGTTACTTAACCCTGTTTCCCACAACGTCCTCATCTGTAATATGAGGTGGATAAGGAAATGGCAAGCCACAGCATTATTTTGGACAAGAAAACTCTAAATGGAGTCACAAAGAGTTGGATGCAAGTAAAAAGTAACTAAACACATATACATGTATATGTTTAATACATGACACACATATATAGACATATAGCAGCTATGCATACATACATACAAACACACTATTTTGAACCGTAAGCTCCTTGGAAGCAGAAACTTCATTATGTTTTATTCACAGAACTTAGAACAGTGCCTGGCACATAGTAGGTGTCTAATAAATTCTAGTTGTATACATGACTGACACAAACAATATGTCATGGTTAAAAAGTGCTGTCACTTTTGTAGATTGAAGCTGGTGGGATGGGGACATCCATTTCTACCTCTACTTCATGTCTGGCTGGTAAAGAGTCAAGAGTAGCTCCTACATAGAGCAGGGCAATTGAAGAAGGGTTTTGAAAATAAAATGAGAGGATTGTTGGCTCTAAAAAGGAACTCTAAGGACTAGTTAGGATATACATGATAGAGTACCTCAAGGAAGTCTCCTTAATTAGGTTCAAAGTCTGGGTGTTGTTCACCTGCAGAGGACACTTTGAGTTGAGTCTGAGGAGAGCTGGAGAGGAAGAAAGGGGGCCTCCCTCACAAAGCTGTAAGAAGGGACTGATTATCTGTCCCTTATGAAAGGAACTTTAATGGAGCTGAATTGAGGAATGAACAATTGGGTTTTTAGATAGTATTTAATATTATTATTTCGTGTTTAATTATCACTGAAAGTGAAAGGTGCCCTTGTGTGTCTTCCGGTTTAATCAGTTCCTTCATTTATCCCTTTGTGTATTATTCATTTATTAATTCTTATTTTCATATATAATTTATACAATATAAATCGTTACGTTTGAGGATTTAAGCTGATGGTGTCCTGTCATTGATTTGAATTGTCTTAGGAAAGTTAATTCACTCATATCACACCAACGTCCAGGCTTCTGAGCAATACAGATGGCCAGCCCCAGGATCCTGAGGGCTGAAGAGTGCATATAAAGGTTTGGGGTTACACGCCTATTCACATGTTTGTAACTTGCGCTAGAGTGGTTGCCCAATCCCCTTGAAATATAAACATGCCACGTGCTTGTCACAAGTACAGACTGCTGACCAGCTCTCTGATGTCAATGGATTACACACAACTTCAAGGCCCAAGGTCTCACCTCCCTATCTCTTCCTTTTCTGTCTCTTTCTATTGCACCCTCCCAATTCCTAAGTTGCCTTCAAAGCATAGTTCAGCTGCCACCTCCTGTGAGAGACATTTCCTGATTACCCCTAGCTAGTCTGTTTTCTTTCTTTCTTTTTCTTTCCTTCTTTCCTTCTTTCTTTCTTTTGCTTTTTCTCTCTTTCTCTTTCCTTCCTTCCTTCTTTCCTTCCTTCCATCATTCCTCCCTTTCTCTCCCTTCACCTCCCCCCTCTCTCATATACTTTTTACTTACTTATTTTGATACTGTAGTACCCTTTCCCTCTATCAGTCTTCCAAAAATAATAGATGACATCACAGACATATATGATTTATTCATATGGTTGGTAATTGATGCCAGGTGGATTGTACTCCATGTGGCAAGAGAAGTTGAAAAGGGCCTCAGCACATTGTGTCGACACCCTGTAGTGAATATGGGCTAGAACATGGACATCCTTGTTAAGGACATAGACAAGAGTGGCACAGGATGATTTGCTTATGGAAAGGACCTCCAAATGGATGAAATCAAAATTTCACAATGAAATCCCAAAATCATTTAAGTCTAATAGAATATAAACTCTTTGAGGGCATGGCTTAGTTGGTTTTTAGCTTGATATTCTTAGACCAAACATAGTACCTGATATAAAGTGGTTGCTTATTAAATGAATGAAATGAAATCTGACTTTATCCCTCTCTGCTTAGCATTCAGTTGTTCAGAAGATAGTGTTGGAATAAATGCAAGTAGGGAGAGGCCTCTCCTTTTTGGAAGGACTTACCTTTTTAATTTTTATAAAAAGTCAACTATTCAATTCACTGAATCACCTGTTGGGTGCTTGGGAGTATTGGCAATGTAATTATATAGAATGTTCAATTCCTACCTCCAGTGACCTCATAGGCAGAAGCGGAGAAAAGTAATATACTTTTGGTGGAGAGTTCAAAGAGTGGCATGAAAAAAAAACCCTGCTGGGGATGGAAGCTCAATTCCAGGTGGACAGTCTCGGGCGGGTAAAGGTGGGAACTTCTAAATCTTAGAGTTCTCACGAGACCCCCCAGGAAACGACTGGGAATCGAGGTGAACCGAGCTATCTCGTGTATTTCCGCCTCTTCCCGTGAGAAACGTGATGGGAGAGAGCTCTCCCCGCCCTCGAGATTGTCCCGGATCTGGGCACACTATTGTTATCTAACAGCACGGTATTCAGATGCAAACTATGCTGCTGGAGAGTTTAAGTAGGATCAGGAAAGCCTGAAAGTTCTCTTGGGCGGAGGGGCGCGGAGCGGACAGGACAACAAGGCTCCGCTTTTCCTCTCTCTTCTCTCCCCTCCCCCTCTCTCCCCACTTATACTTCTACTTCCAATCTCTTATTGTAAGATCTTTGCCTCCTTGGGAGATTCTTCGCTCCCTCCTAAGGAAGAATTCCCCTGCACTTGTAACTAGACCCTGAAATAAAGCTCAACCCTTGTTTGACTCTGGAACGTCCTTTCTCTCATACGAGCATCCGGTTTGGCCAACCGAAGACCTCCGATAGAGGTAAGGGAAGACTCGGGTAGCCCTCAGGCCTCTAGGCCTGGCAAAACCCAAAGAAAATGAAAAGAAAAAAAGATGATTGATTTATTTTCTTTTCCTTATGTAAAATCTCAATTTCCTTCTCTGCATCTTCTTCCCGTTGCTCATAGTTATGCCCTCTAGGTCCATATGGAAAAAAAGTCTACTCTTTCTTCCACATGACAGCTCTTCATATACATAGGGACCACTAACATCAGAGTAAAAGCAAATAATTGTTTTTTGAGCACCTAATATATTCTAAGAAATGTGCTAAGCAGACCCTTAAAGAGGAGCGGCTAGATGGCACAATGCAGAGTACAGTCTTTAAAACCAGGAAGACTCATCTTACTGGGTTCCAATCTAGCCTCAGACAATTATGAGTTGTGTGACTGTGGGCATGTCATTTAACACTATTTGCCTCAGTTTCTCATCTGTAAAATGAACTGGGGGAAAGAAATGGCAAACCACTCCAATATCTTTGCCAAGAAAACCCCAAATGGGATCAAAAAGAGATGGACATGACTGAAATGACTGAAAAAGCTATCAAAGGGCTAGATCTCATAATCTAATAGAGAAAACATAAAAAGAAGCTGAAACGAGAGGGAAGGTTTCCTGCTGTAAGAAGGGTTTGGGGGTAGAGGTGTGGAAAGGGTATGATGAAGGCAGTCAGGGTTGGGAAACCTGAGTTTCTGAGTTGATTTCATCTTGAATAATGATGAGTTTCTGTAAATAATGAAGTCCGGAAACAACATGAGGAGTAAATGAGAAAAAGATAATAATTCCCTAGGTTCCCTCCTTAAGTGGGAAAGGATCAAGGAGGAGCTCCCAGGTGTCCACTTCCCACCCTCTTTAACTAGTTATTTAGAAGGACTCCAGGGACCAGAGTGCTGAGGAGGTGTGAGTTTCCAAGTTGATTTTGTCTTGCAAAATGATGAGTTTCTCCTGAATGTGAAGTCTAGAAAAGTAAACTAGTTGGAAATGATGTTTCTCAAGTCTTTTCTTTGCCATGGTTAATGACTCCTACACCGTTCACCTGCTACCCCCAATATTCTAACCATCTCAGTCATCCTCTTCTAGACAGTTTTGAGTTTATCAATATCAACCTTAAAATGCATTGCCTAGAAATGAAAATCACATTCTAGATGTCTTATGACCTTATGACAGTACGGGTTACTTACCTATTACCTTCCTTCTAAACACTAGTAATCTCTTACTGCAGCCTAAAGTATCATCTTCTATGGCTGCCAAATTATTCATAGTACCGAGCTGCTCAAATCCACCAAAACCTCCAAATATATTTAATATCACCTTGGCCAGCCATACTTCTTCAATCCTTTACTTATGAAGTTGAGTTGTTTTTTTTTTTTGTCTGAGAGTGTTCTCCAGGGCATCAGAGAAAACAGAAGCATTCTGGCATAAAGATATGCTGAGCAAACAGGCAATAAATAGATTATGTCTGTGATGAAGGAATTTATAAATAATATTTCCAAACAAGATTTGGGTTATCATAGGAGACAGTTGAAAGAATGCTAGAATTTTGAGTTAGAAAACCTAGGTTCCAATGCTGCCTTGGCCATTTTGTCTAACTCTGGACCTCAGTTTCCTTTTTAAGGAAATCAGACAAGATCAAGGCTTGGCAAGTTATGACCAGTGGCCCATTTAAATTGTTCTAAAATATTAAAAAAATTATCTGATTAACCATGCAAAAGCAGGCATCAGGCCTCATTTGTTCTCTAGGTCATTTGTGCTGACCTCTGGAGTAGTTGGCCTTTAAGGTCCTGCACAATTCTCAATGTGTCATTCGCTGAAAAAGTTTCAAAGACTCATATTTAATACTATAACTTTAGCCAGTCCTTATAGGGCTGGTGATGACATCTCCATGTATTATTATGGCTGCTATAATTACTAATGACAATTATTCCCATTGATACAGTATTTAACGATTACACAGTATTTTGGTCATAGCTACCATATGTTACACATAGTTCAAGCATCATTATCCCCATTCCACAGATAAGAAAACTACAACTCAGATAGTGACTGCCAAAGTCCTACAACTAATAAATGTTGAAGCTAGAACTTTTAAATCCAAAGCTAATATTGTTTCTTCATACATCAAAACTATGATTTTTAGATCAAACGTGTTTATTCCCCTATCCTATCAATATGTAGAATTTTAAGGAATATAGATAAGACTTTAGACAACATTAACCAAATGATACAGTTTATTGAGCTACATACAAATTTCTCATGAAGCCAAGGGAATATCTTTGATTTCTTTCTGTCTCATCCACTGGGTTTCAATCTTTGCCTGGCCTAAAGAAAAGGGATTGCATAAATAGCTTCTTCTACAGTGTTGCTATCTATCTAGACCAGGGCTGCACAACCTATTGTCTGTGGGCCATAAATGGCCTACAGGCCCTCAAAAGGGACAAATGTAGAGGGTGTTCCTCTACATTTTTCCTGGGCCACCCAAAGTCCTTTAGCAGGCCACAGGTTGTGCAGTTCTGATCTAGATTATATTAGTCCAAACCCTGGATAGAGCACAGATTGTAGGGACTATGACAGTTTGACAAAGAACTTTAGAATTTAAAAAGGTATCAATCTATCTTGACTATGTTGGATTTGCTAAAACACAGAAATAGAATTCCTTCTGAGTTAGGGGTTATATCCAGATATACAGTCATCCATTACTGTAGCTTATTCTAATGCTTGCCTCCCAATGTCCACGGTAAAATGAGCCTGTTATAATCTATCTACATCACTTTCCTATCTTCATAGTTGAGAAGTGAGCAATACTTCTTGTGAAGTGACCAGGGTTAAGCCCATACGGTTGTTAAAATGACAGCAGTGCATTGTTAATATAGGAGAGTACCAAACAATGGCAGATCGCATGTGGATACTTTAAGATCTACAATTAACCTTGACTAGGATTAAATTGAGGAATAGGAACTAAGCCAGTGAAATGCTTGGTGACAAGTAAATTGATGTCTTGTCTAAGATCTGTACATATCAAAAATCGTTAAGAAGAGAGCTAATATTGGCAGACTTCCTTGACCACATTCAACCAAATCTATGTAGAGCCAAGTGTTGGAAGGATTTCAACTGTATTCCTCAAAATGCCAGTTTAAGTCAACTGTTGGCCAACTTATGAAATCATACTGAAAATACTTTGAGAATAGTTTCTATTTACCTTCTTGCAAAGTGAATGGTCCTTTTTATAATATAAATGTTATCACCTAACACTCTCTTTGTAGACTGAAATTTTTGAAATGTTGTATTTGCTTAAAGAAGGGCTTACCTCCATTTCCATACTTTCATAACACCCCCCCCCCCCAAGCCACCCTTACCCTATGATTGGGTGATACCAGAATCAGTCAGTCAATCAATGGCAATCGTTAGTCAAGCTCCTACTATATTTCATATATTATTGGGACAATTCACAGTCAAAGATTAAGAAAATGAAATTGTCCTAATTGTCAAGGAGATAGGAATTTGATTTAAGTAAAAGTTTGGAAAACAAAGTAAAGACTATGAAAAGTCAGGGGAAGGGAGAAAAATGGAAAGAGGAAATCACAGATTTCTTTTCTTTGATTGTGTACAGGCATTCTACTGCTATTCTTTTTGCCCATAGAACTTATTTGTCATTTCAACCAATGTCCTGACTGCATGCTCTCCTAGCATTTGGACAGATACAACATTCAGACAAATTAGACATTTCTAAAAGAGGAGGGATGGGCGATTTGGAGGCTGCATTTAAAGGGAAGTGCTGACTGAGATGGATTGAATACTCTGAAACAAACAAGCACAGGGTTTTAACAATGTGCTCTATGCTTTCAGTTTCATAATCTGGGTGAACAAATGCCTTTGCCAACAGATCTGGGTAGTAACTGATCTTTCCTGGCCCTATTAGAGATGGAAACATATTCGCTGTTATTTCCATCCTTACTAATATGGGTTCTTGGCCGAGATCTTCTCTTTTTTTTGTTTCGTTTTTAATTTTGGCAATGCATCTCTGTTCAACTAAATGATATCCTTGCAATAATATAGATAATTCAATGATATAGATTTTTTTTATTTTCAGTTGAAGTCAGTATTAAAGGACAGTAGAAAGTTTTCTTAGGTACTTGGTTATTACTATTAAGATTATGACCTTCAAGTGATATGAACCATAAAATGTCAGTTACTAGTAGAAGGAATCATAAAACAAGTGATAATACTCCCCCTCTTCATTTGACCAAAGCAGAAACTGAGGCATAGAGAGTGGCTTGTCTGTCGGCCTTCATACAGATTGCATAAGTCTCCTAACCTCTCAGGCAGTCATTCTCCTCATTCACAAAATGTCAGAATGGAGCTAATTGCTAGAGACTGACATAAACCTGGATCAACTACTGATGTCTCCAGTTAAATGAATATTAAATGACACTTTCCTAAGCAACAGTGAGAGGAAGCAATATCAGGTAGGGGAGAGACTACTGGACATTGGGATGGAAGAGCTCAGGTTTTGCATCCAACTTCTGACATTCACCAGTTGTGAGAACATCAGTCAGTCCCTATGTCTCCCTGGGCCTTAGTTTTATCATCTGTAAAATGGGTAAGATAATATCTGTAGTACTTACCTCACCAGGCTGTTATGAGGCTCAAATAAGATGATGTGAAATCACCCTAGGCAGCTGTGCCCAGGTTTCCAGCTCTGTCATTTACTCCCTGGAGGATCTTAGCCAGGTAGACCTCTCTGTACCTTGACTTATTCCTTGTTTATAGAGAGTTGTGGGACAATAAAATTAAGTTACTTATCTATTACTAGAGATAATGAAAGCATATAATATGGTGAAAGATTATCAATTGACACTAATAATCTATATTTTGTAGATCTAGTCATCCCCCAAGTAAAATGTAATCTTCTTGAGGATAATTATATCCTATACTTAGCACAGGATACTCAGCAGAGTGTATGCTTAAAATGTTGGTTATATTAGATTGTTGGATAATTCCAACAATACCTAACTGAATGACGTGTAGAGGAAACTGATGGCACAGTGGCTAGAGTATTGCATCTAGAGTCAGGAAGACCTGAGTTCACATCCACTTTCAGGCATTTACTAGTTGTGGCACCGTAACTTTGGTTCTCCTTAGTTACCTCAATTGTAAAATGAGAATAATTATAGCACCAACCTCCCAGAGCCATTGTAAGGATTAAATGAGATCATTTTTAAAAGCACTATATAATTGCTTATTCACCTCTCTTCCATTCAGTAACCATTTTTGTTTTTCCGTGTTGTCCACAAAGCCTGCCATGAATCATTTTGTAAGCTTTTACTGAAATCCATGTGTATTACTTCTTTGTCACCCTCATGGCCAAGCAATCTTGCAAATCTTGAACAGAACAGAGCAAAACAAACAAAAAAGAAAATAACACTGTGAGTTTGCCTGGTTCTTGATGAATGCTGTCTAATAACGATCACTGTTTTACTTTCTAAATATTCACTTATTCTTCTCCTAATGATTCAGTTTTAGTTATTTCCAGGAATCAAAGCCAAACTCACTGACCTCTTGGTTTGAATCATTCACCAACTCCTCTTTATGGAAATGGTTATACTTGATTTTATTGAACACAATGCTTGGCACATAGGCATTTAAATATGCCACTGAGTAAACTAACTTATCTATTCTTGGGAGAAAGAATACTCCTAATGAACTGATTGATGGATTTTACCTGATTTTTCAAAGCTCACCCCAATGGTCCAGGAATTGTATCCACAAATTCATCCAGGTCCCTGAGATGTGATTCATCTGGGTGTGGTGATGGACTCATTAGCTCAATCCTCTGTTGCCATATTCTCATCTCTCTTTGTTAAGTTAGGGATCTGCTCCCACATTTTACATTGCAAAATGAATGTATCTCCTAACATTGAAAATAATCATGGTAAAATAAATTTAACTGACTTGTACCATTTATATAATGTACTTTTCGGATTAAAAATGGATTTAAGGTTTTGATTGGCTCCAGAGGGACCCATCTCTACTGCACTGGCCTAAAGCAATTGAATTTTTCGATTCCATAGGGTTAGGAGAAATTCATTGCATTGAAGATGATGGCAGGAAAAGTAACTCCAGGAGCACTTTGTATTTGCCGTCAATCAGGTTACAATTCCAAGGGATTCAAAATTGGGTTAGAACTATTTGCCACTGGCTCATAATCTACCCACAAACTAACCAATAGTTATTCAGAAATAGGGTGACTTCTGCCTAGAGTCAAATTTGGGGAAATGTGTTGACTCTTTACCCCCCTCAGCTATGCAGAGGTTTGACTGGTGAGAGCTAATGTGTTCTACCTTTTCTCAGCTCTGAAAAATCCTGATGTCAGAAGGTTAATGGTGAAAGAAGTGTTGCATGGAGTACAGATCTAGCATAAATAATGTCTGATAAGCTAAAAAAAACCTGTTTTGCTAGTATAGTTGTAGGATTGCTGCAGCTGAGCCAGATGTTGGTAATTGAGCTTGTAATCCTTTCTAGGGCCAAGATATTTTGAGAAAGGTTGTGGTTAGTCCTCTATTAAGCTAAAAGAAGACAATAATTGGATAAAAATTGAGCAGATTTTCCAGAGATAATATAATAACCTATTTTTATCACTTAGATGCTGCTGGATCGCACAATTGACATAGTTCTTGGTTTGGAGTAAGGAGGACCTGAGTTCAAATATGGCCTCTGCCACTTATTAGCTCTGTAACCCTGGATAAGTCACAAACTCCATCTGCCTCAATTTTCTCCAAAGAAAGCTAAAGATAATGAAGCACCTACCTTCCAGGGTTATTGTGAAAGTAAAATGAAATATTTATAAACAATTAAACAACAACAAAAACAAAAGTTGATATAAGGTGATGAAATCCAAAAGTATAAATGGGAGTCTCTGGAGGTACATCGCACCCTAACAGTCTGACGACAAAAGTGAGGCAATGACTTGTTGAGTTTGCTGTGGTGGGGGCTATTATTCAGAAGAGATTAGGAACATGTTAACATTGAATTTCCTTCTAACATTTGGTAATTCAAAAATAGTATAAAATAGGAAAGCCAACTGAATAGGGACAAGTAGGCGTAGAAGATATCCATGGCAGAAGGAGCATCTTGAAAGGTTAAAGGTATTGATTTTGAAGTAGAAAGGGTAGAAAAATACTGAACAAATTTAAAAAATGGATGGTATTTAAGAAAAAAAAAAAAACGTGATTGAAAGGACAGATCAGTTACTATCATCCCATGTGTCTACTTTCTTATCTCAATAAAAATCTTTATGGGGATAATTTACACATGTATCAAGGGCATCTTTGACAAAGCAATGAGAAAGAAGCAACCCTTTACAACCAGCCTAACTGTCTCCGTCATCACACCGTTGATTGAAAAATGCAGATACAAGGTCCTACTGTGGTTTGTTGTTTTTGTTGACTCTGAAAATGTTTTTGATTTAATAGAACAAAATGCAGCCCTAAAGACCCTCCTCTAACAAAGCATCTGCTTCAAATCATACCAGATTCTTTGACAGTTGTAGTAGTAGATAACCTTGTGCAGTGATCTCCTGATTATTGGTTTTAAAAAAATAGACACAGGAAATAGACCTATTATTGCACCAGTAAAGAGAACTCCAAAAAGAGGAAATTCCCTCTACCAATGAAAGTTGTTACTTTCTCTCCAATTTATAGTCCTAGAGAGTTGTCCAGAGCACTGAGAAGCAGTTACTTCCCATGAGTCACAAAGTATATGCCAGAAGGCAGTACAGTTTCCCTTTCACCTGACAGTGTGGGAGCTTATAATCTGGAAAATCTATGTAAAAATTGTGGCCCTCCCTTCATACCATAGAAGAAAGTTTGATTTTTTTCTTTTATGGAGTGTTTACAGTACCTTATTATAAAACTTGATCTATGTATTTGGTCATAGGTTCTATGTCATCATGGCTGGCCATCATGTGTTGTCTGCTGTCCCTAAATTCCCATTTAAATCCTTATGGTATATCAAATTCCCATGGTATATCAAAAACACGATGGGAAAAGTCATGATATGGAAGGAATGGCAGTACTTGATCCCATACCCTCTTGGCTTTGAAGCCTTATCTTGTTGCAACAGGGTTAGTTTTTCCTAAGAGAAAAATATGAATTGATCAAATACCATTAGGAAGCAGAATTAGGGAGAATGGATTCACTTTACAAAAGTAGCCACAATATCTTAAAAGGAATTTCCCATTGTCCTTTTTTAATTTATTCACCTTTCCTAGAGTGTTTAAAATATGATTTAATTTAAAAAAAGAAAAAAATCACTATACAGCATTTTGGAATCACAGAGTTTTAATTCATCCTTTAGAGGTCTCCTAATCCAACTTCTCTTCCTTTGAACTAATTTCATCTGCGGTGCAGAGCAGGGCACCAAAAAAAAAAAAAGGGATGGAGCCAATGAGCCTGAGTTTGAATCACTGTCTGCTATGTATGACTCCTGTAACCTTAGGCAAGGCTCTTCATTTCTCCATGGTTCAGTCTCCTCATCTCTAAAATGAAGGGCTTGGACTGGGTGACCTCTGAGGACCTTTCTGGCTTTCAATCTATAATGCTATGATCCAGGGAGAAATAGCCATCTGGCCTGTGTTCAACATTTCCAGTTACAGGGAATTCACTATCCTCTAACATTTTCCATTGCACCCTTAGGCAATTCTAATCATCAAAATCATTTCCTTATATTGCTTCAAAACCTGTTTCTCTTTAATTTGTGACCACTGGACTACCTACCCTCAAGTGCAACACATAAACAGTATAAAATATTCATAGAATTGACTAACTTTGTGCTTTTATCCTGGCAAAATAAAAAAACACACAAACTTATTGCTTAACAATTTTAATTAACCTCATTACTCTGAATCATGATTGTCCACATTGGAATAGATGGGGGAAACAGTTTTATTTTGAGTTTCCTTGAAAACTGCCTTATCATAGAAGATCTCCCTCCAGTTGATTGTATGTACTTTCACACAAAAGCACAAGATAATCAAATTACAAATCATACTCATCTAGGCCTTCATTAAAAGTGCAGTTTTCTGTCACCTGCTATCATCATACCTTGGCTGTTGTGTTTTGTTTTGCATAGATCATTTAGTAATGATACTTAAAATAATCAAAACCACTTTTGTAAGCAGGTTACTCAGGCACTTATTAATTGAATCCTCATGGGTAAAACAAATTTGACTCATCTGTAGTACATATTTTGCAATAATAAGAATGTGTAGGAAGAGTACTAGTCATCCTGTAACAGAACAAAGCTGGTTGTTCATTTTGTGATAAATTAAATTTCTTTATTAGTCTTAGTAAAAATTCAGTGTACTTTTGTCTTGGGAAGTAATTGAGCCACATATTTAGGGTCCTTTGTCCATTGCTCCAAAGGAGAGCATGATGGACTGGAAATTTCTCTGGATGAACACGTAAGGATCTTTGGGTCTAGTCTGTTCTCTGCTTTGAATGTGATTAAACAAGTGATATTACATGTCTGGGCCTCATTGCCCCTTATAAAAGAAGGGTACTACTCTTGATGTCTGAGGTTCTTTCTATCTCAGATAGTCCACAATGGAATAACTAATGAGTAATTAATGATAAGTATTAATAATAATTATTGAACAATTACTGTGGACTAAGATGTTACTCTACAACTTCTCCCAGAGTATAAGTTCCTTGAGGTCAGGGAGCTTACTTCCTGAGGCTTAATTGTGAAATGAATAGGTTAGAGTAGGTGGCCTCTGAAGTCCCTTCTAGAGTAAGACCTCTAAGTTTATGATTCTTGAATCTGGGTTCAAATAAAACTCTACAATTTATTAAAATCATGACCTCAGAGCATTTCTGGACTTTACTTGACTCGTGTGTAAAAATTAAGCATTTTTCCAAATGTCCTCCAATTTATTTTCCAGGTCTAAATCAATAAAAATGAGACTTCAGATACTTAAATGCATCAGTAAAGGTATGGGATTCAAGGACCTCAAGTTATCTTCCAATTTCAGATTGCCTCAACAATATGAAATGGTCCAACCCAAATGAGTCCATGGCTAACTCTAGATGTGGAATTTAGGTGTTCAATGAATTTGTCCAGTGCTTGTTCCTGTAAATATGAGAATAATTTTAATAGCTCACCTTATGATTTGTTCATGGCACTTCTTTGTTCACATTTTGAAGCAAATATAGGTGTAGGAGGAAGAAATATTTTAAGTCCCTTGTGCTCTGAAGAAACAACAGCTTTGATGTGTCATGATTTAGGTAAATGTTCTCCTTCTAGTCATGTTCTGACATTTATAAACCTACCTTTTAATCAAATCCTAACAATCATGTAGCTGAATATTTATGGGAATTGGTTCCAGGGAAACTGTTACATTAGATAATGGTGTTACCAAGGTAATCGATTTGTAGCTTTGGAGAGTTGGATGTCACAGATGTTCTGACTTTTGGTATGAAAAGGAATTGCAGAACTCATCTGTTTCAACCCACATCCATTAAACCATCTCCTCTATCCCAAGTCTGATAAGTGTCCCTCCCCTTATTGGAAGACAGCATGAGTAGTATATTAAAATAGGGTAAAGAAGTTATGTGAAACTCTGGGCAAATCAGACAACGATAATCTGGAAAAGACATCAGATCATCTAATCACATCCCTTCATCCTTTCATCGATGAGGAAACTGAGGTTAATGGACTTGCCCAATGACACATCATAAGTAGCAGAGGTTTTAACTGATCCCTGAATGGGGTGGTTTCCCATCTCTTTATGATCCTGTTTATTCTTATCTGATTCATGGTATCATAGACTCACAGCTTGAAAGTGATTCAGTGAAAGCCTCTCACTTTGCAGATGAGAAAAATGCATTCCAGTAGGTAATATGACTCAAATAAATTATGAAGTAGTAACTCAAGTATTCTGACTAGAAATTCAGTTCGTTATTCACAACTCTGTGGCATACATCTTTGCTGAAACATGGCACCTAGAACAGAACAGAGTATCCCAAATAATTTTGTGTAAGGCAAAGTATCAGAAATATTCTCCATCCTTTGGAATGCCACACTTTTATTAAGGCATCCTGAGTACAGATTTTTTAATTGCCTTATTACACTATTGAATCATACTTTACATGTAGTTATAACTTTTTCACATTGCCTACTATCAAAAGTCAGCTTCTACTTCCTATAAGTTGTTGCTTAATCCAAGGGCAGGACTTTACATTTATTTCTGTTAGATTTCATCTTTTTTGATTTAACTCATTATTCTAAACTATTGAGATATTTTTGAATTTTGATTCTGTCAGTTAGAGGTTTGACTATACCTCTCAGGTTTGTATTTTAAAATTTGCCCTTTATACTTTCATCAGAAAGCTACACACACTCCTTGAAATAGACTCATTAATCATCAATATTCGAATCTGTTTGTCCTACCAATATTGTATTCACCTAAAAGTAACATTGCCAATCTTGTCTGTATCTTAGGGATTTCATAGGATTTAGAGCTCTGAGATCTTAATCGTCATATAGTCTAAATATATTTTTTCAGATGAAGAAACGGAAGATTTAGACATGTAATAAGTAGCAGAGTGGAGATTTTAACCCAGTGCCACCCAAGTCAGAATCAAGATTTTCTATGCTACTAACCAAAAACGTTCCATCCATTGGAAAGTGAGATAATGTGGGTAATGAGAGAACCAAACGTTGAGTTAGAAAATGTAGGTCTTCTAGTTTTAATCCCACTCACAAATTGAATACGTGAGCAAACTAGATGGACCTTCTCCAGAGTCTCCATTTTCTTATCTATAAAATGGGAGCAATATTTATATTATGTAACAGGATCGTTGTGTGGAAACTTATTTGAAACACTTTAAATAGAATATAAATGAAGAGATTATTATTATTGCAAATATTTGGTCTTCACCTAAATAAGAGTAATACATAATAAAAGCCAGCATTTATATGAATAATACATAATTATATTATAGTAATCATAGTAAGTTTGCAACTTGCTCTAAAATATGATCATATTTGAGTCTATAATGGTTTTTCAAGAAGATGCTTTTACTGTCCTCATTTTACCAACGAGGAAACTGAGAGAGCAGAGGTTACGTGACATCCCCAGGGTCATATAGCTAGTAAGTTTCTAAAGTCAAATTTGAACTTAGGGTTTCTGTTGCCAGGTCCAGAAATTTATCCACTTTGCCACTTCTATTATAGCATACCTATTTGCTTACGTTGCCACATTTCTATAAAACTCACCATCTATTTCCTCCTTCTGGACAGACAGGCAGCTCTCCCAATATGCTTTTACTTCTATTTCTCTCTAGCAACATCAGTCTTCCCTTCGATCTTCTACAAAATGCTCCCTCCCCCATTTTAGATTTGCTCACAGGAATATATTGATACTGATGTTGGAATCAATATCAATTGCATCTAAATTTCTGTTTTATACAGCGGTATACCCTCAATCGTTTTCATTGTTTTTCATTTAAATTTATTGTACCCTTACTGTGCCATGTCCAACCATGATATTACACCCCATGAAGTCTTAAGGATAACTGAGGTCGAAAGGAGATCTCTAGTTATCTCTAGTTCCATTAATCAAGAAGTATTTATTAAGTATAGATTATATGTCAGATACTATACTAGATATTGGAGAAGGAAAGAAAAAAGTGGAAGGATCCCTTCTCTCAAGGGGCTTACATTCAAATGGGGAGACCACACGTCCCTATGTCAGAATATGCAAAAGATATGCAAAGTAGATACATAATAGCCTTGGCGAGGAAGATGGGTAGAGTGGAAGGCACTAACAGCTGGAAGACAAGTGGGAAAACCTCATGCAGAAGGGGGTGCTTATGCTAAATCTTGCAGGGAATTTGGAATACAAGGAATTATAGGTAAGTAAGGGAAACATTCTAGTTCATCTAGTTTACTGCCCTTAGTCCAAAGAAGTATGTAGACATCTAAGGCCCTAAGGCTTAGTACTGTTTCTCCTTCTCAGTGTTGCCTCTTGTGAATGGCTGGACCTTTCCTTTACTCTAGTTTTGCCCTGTATTTTCTATTTGCTATTCTCTGTGATACAACTGAGAGCATTATTTTTTTTTTTTTTGTGAATGTGTGTGTATGTATGTGTGTGTCTTGGAATCTTTTTGCAGTCTGGTGAAACCTAAGAGTTCCTTCACAGAATTATGTTTGTAAATGCATAAAATAAAATATACAAGTTTACAATTGATGTCCACTATGTAGGATTATGATTGACAAAACATTAACACATATACAGGTTCAATGACCCAAGGTTAAGAACCCCCTGCTTAGAAGGTCTGTATGCACATAGAAATACACATATGAATGTGTATATATGTATATATACATACATACATACACACACACACATACAAAATATGCATGTGCCCACTCTGTTTTACTCTATGATTTCCTGATCCTCCATAATTCTCCAGGAAAATATATTTTCTTAGCCTTTTTTGATGTATAACTTGACAACAGGTCTTTCTTCCAGAAATCTGAATTTCATTCTTAACTCAGTGTCTTAATCTGATATTCACTAAAAAATCCAACTTTAACAAATTTTTAGTCTAAATTCTTTACTTTCAATAGGCAGAACTGATTTAAGAAAAAAAAAGAGTACTGTCTCATCTCCAGTAACTTGGATTCTGCCCCTAATCTGTGATAGCTTAGCTTTTGCCATACCATCTGTGGTCCAGGCCTCTAGATACATGTACATTTTCTCTCTGCCCTTTCCAACTTCTCTTTCTGTGTTGACTTGTCCCCTTGGAATGTAATTTATTTGAGAGCACGGATTGCCATCCTTGCTTATATCTTATACTTGTGTCCATAGCATTAAGCATTGTGCCTGACATATAGGAAATGCATATTAAATGCTCTCTCTCTTTCTCTTTCTCTCTGTCTTTGTGTCTGCCCATCTATCTATCCATCCATCTGTCTGTCTATCATCTATCTACCTACCCATATTTAAGTCTTGGTTTTCCCACCTGTAACTTCAGAATCTCTAGGGCCAATTTCTAGTTTCTTTCTGGAGGGATCAATTATCTCCCTATGAGTCTCCAGAAATGTATATTGGTCGTCAGGTTTTACATATATGGAGGGACTCTCTGTCACAGCCTGGTATAAACTAATATAGAATACCATACTAGCATTTTCTAGCTTCATATTTCTCCTTCCCGTCACAGGCTCAGCATAAGAGAAGGTCTGCATGATTGTTTCTCTTGCCATATTAAGGAATATTCCAGCTTATTTTAGCATCTTGGATACCCTTGCCCTATGACAATGGGTGGTTTCATCTCATTGATTCAGTGATGATTTCGAGACATTCAGTCATTTCTGCCCATCAGCATTCAAGCCTCTGTCTAAATAAACTTCCTAGAATCAAGACAATCAGGGCACCCACAAAAGTTATTTCTCTTCTTGTAACCATGGCAGCCTCCTTGTTCTTCTCCATTGCAATCACTGCCTTGCCGCAGGCATAATAAGGATTGACAAACTTAAACAACAGGAATTTCTTGAGTTAATGGGAAAGATGTGTATTAATTCATAAAGGTCCAAACTTGGAGCTGTTTGCTAACTCACTCTGCTTGTTCAAGGAAAGAAAAATTTGCTAGAAAATGTGATTGCTGCCCACCCCCTCTTCTAAATACACATCATGCAAGAAAATGAGCAGGATTAGACTCCCTGGAGCACCTTGGGAGAAAACACTCTCTGCCCCACTGGGGTCTTTAGAGTCTTTTAGAAAACCATTTGAGTTATTCAACAGAGAACTTTGTGACATCAATCAGCTCTTTCACAGCCTCCCAAATATATAGAAAAAAATTAGAGTTATAGGAGGAACCTTTCCTGTTAAAGATGAGGTACCTTGACTACCATATGCATGTTTCTGAAACTTATTTGGGTTCATTATCTATTCCAAACCACTATTCTGGAGCTCCCATTTTCATTAGAATGTACATGCACACACACACACACACACACACACAGAATTAAACATTTGACACCATAAAATGTATGAGAGCCATTAATTAAATCAGAATCTAAGGCAAATAGCAAGGACTCAGAAATTCAACGGCAAGAATTTCCACCACCCATATTGCCCAGTTTCCATACTTCCAGTCCCAGAAGGATTTGAGTGTGCTTGTCCCCTTTTCTTATGTAGGTTTGTCAATGTCATAAGTGCATTGTAGGGTGTTATTTGTGGCAATACTTCTGGGCATTTGCATATCTCAGAATACGAACCAGTGGTCGTAAAGATGCCGGCCCATGTTGTCACCATCATTAGAGAATTAACTCAAGTCAGAGCTTATGACCCTCATTGTTTCAGTGCATAGACTCATAGGATTCAGGTCCTAGAAGGCACTTTGAATGTTCATGAGGTCCCACCAGTACTGTGGAATTTATGAATGTTGTGAATGTTGCTTCTCTAAAGCTCCAGTGACACCAAATTTGCTTCTGCCTATTTGTGAGGTTATATGGAACTCACCATCTTCTCTTGGAATTCTCCACTCTCCTTTGTGTCTAACACAGTGTCTCTTTCATTTCTCCTTATAGGAAAGGGGAAGGGAGTATGCATTTATTTAGTGTCTACTCTGAAGCCCTTTTCAATATCTCATTTGATCCACAAAACAAGCCTGGTGTTATTATCTTCATTTTACCGTTGGGGAAAATAAGGCACAGGTTAAGTGACTTGCACAGGGTCAAAAATTTAATGTTTCTGAGAATATATGCATATATACACATATAAGCATATAAATATGCACATACAGGCACATATATTTACATATATGCATGCATATGCACATATACCATGGTGTATGTGTACACACATGTGTATGTTTATACATGTATGTATATACACACATGTGCACCGATACACACATACATATATACACATATACATAGCTATTTGCCCATACACACATGTATATACATGTGCATGTTGCAATATGTGTATATATGTATGCACAAATGCACACATATACACACATCATACACATATATACACATATGTACATGCATGCACACACATACACACATATCCTCAACCCCCTAGCCAATTATCGCTCATCTTCTTGAAATATTTTTTTCTTGTCACATCTCTACATTCTAAGGTGAGAGCTTTCCTCATCCAGGATTGGGAAGACCTGAGTATTTGCAATCATATATTCAAATCTCCATCCCTTAAAGTGCAAATTCATATCACCTTCCTCATGAGTTCTTTTCAGGACCTTGGAATGCAGTGTGGCTATGCATCATGATTTACTTGATCTAATTTTAAATATATAGGTGTTCACTTAATTTTTTTTTTTTTTGTGGGGAGGTGCTTCCCTAGTGTGCCCAGGCTGGACCTGTCTTATAAACGCATGCCTGATCCCATTGCCAATCAACAGAGAAGCTTTGAGTATTCCCCTTCTGACAATGTGGATTCCGTCCTCCTTGGGCAGCCTGGTAGCCATCCATTCTAAGGGGCTCACCCCATTGGCCCCACACTTAGTGTAAGCATCTTATTGACTTAGCCCACTGCACCTGAGAACTCCTGAGCTCAGCTGATCCTATCAGTCTTTTAACATTGTCAGGAGCAGGGATTGCAGAGCCACGTGTTCATGTTGGATATACTTCAGTTTTCATTTAACTTTTCAACCATTTTACTCTGAAGAATATTCTATTGACTAGAGGACTGAATCATGATTTAGAAATAAAAAGAAACTCAAGAATCATTTGGTCCAGTAGAACAGGGAACTGGGGCCTCACCACCTGCCACTGGCATGTAGTAGGCACTTGTTTGATTGATTGCCAAAGGTCAAACAAGATCATAAGGCAGTATAGAGATCTGAACCCAAGTCTTCTGACTCCCAGATAGAGAATGCTTTCCACTGAACTTCACCATCAGAACAAAAATAGGCATTTAAATAGCTCTACTTTTGCTTTTGCTCAATTTCTAACATTGTACCATCTGATTCAAGGAACAGGCTTATCAATGCTATGCTTTTTCTTTAAGCGTGAGTGTTTTTCCCTTTGTATTTTTCTTAGATTTTTCCACCAACTTTATCTTGTTCTGAGTTTAAATTCTCTGATGTTATTCATAGAGGTCTGTGACATTCTTGGTTTTGTGAGCCCTTCTTCCATCTATTGTGGGTGCTTTTAAATTCTGTGCTCATCAGAGAGTTCCTTCTGCAGCCTCATTCATCTCTTTCCATGCTCCTTTTCTTCCTCTTCAGGATCATTAGTGATTGTATTGTTCAGAATTTCATCTCTCGGCACCACCTATCCCTCTTGAGTCATCTTTCATTTTTAGAATTTCTGGCTAGGAAAGCATAACTATTATCTCTCCGAACTTTTTGAAAAGTTGTTTAATCTTACCTATTTCCCCATTAAAATGACTCCATATTTGATCAGAGAGAAGATTTTTTAACAAGGGGTTTGTAAAAAGATACAGTTATCTCCTTACATCTTCAACTAACCCATGTGCTGAGTGCTCTTTTGAACGTGCTACAGATGGATGACCCTGTGAGAGATGCCCTTACAATGTAGCATGAATGGCACCATCATTGTCCTTCCTAGTTCTGTGTGTATAAATATATGTCTTGTCCTACACATTAGTACACCTGAACAATACAGATAAAGCTTTTGCTTAAGGGTGAGGTCCCACGCATGTATATCTGATTGTTTTCCTTTGGTCACTCAAAAAAGAGTCTGCTAATTAGTAAAGTTTCAGGGGATATGGAAGATTTTAATGAAAAACAGTTCCAGAGTTAAAAGAATGAAGAAAGTAAAGAAGCTTGAGAAATAAAAGAGCTTACAGGTAATATTAAGGCCACAAAACCAGGGATTGTTTTTTCCCTTGATTACCTCGGGAAAGGGATGAGGGTAGGAAGGGTGACATGGAGAGAGGAAGCCACTTTTCTGCCTCAGGGACATGGCTTCCTTGGGACATCACAGACAGACTATCATCAGCTCCCACTTCCTTTCCGAAAGCCCTCAATCTCACCCTCTTAGGGACACCAAGTTCCCTTCTAAAACTGAGAATGCCAGGACTTTGGGGAGCCTAGGAGTTCAGAGCCTAGACCTAGTGTATCTATGCATTTTCATTACAGCAGATAGACACTTGTTTCCCCAACCAGAAGCAAGAGGTGGGATGATGAGCAGAATTCTAGTCTGCAACTCAGAAATGTATCCTAGAACACACAGCCTGTAGAAGTGTAAATATTTTGGTTTGCTTCCTGTCTATCTTCTCCTAAGGAGAGAGAATTAAGAATGAAGAAAGCCTGTTTTCTCATTTTCCACAAGCTGTTAGAATGGTCTTAACCACAAAAACATTCTGCATTGTGATTCGATCAAAAAATAAATAGACTAAATAATCATGTTTTTAACTTCCATTTAACTACTTCCCAGGGATTAGGAGTCTTTTCTAATCATCATGGTCTTCATGACAGTTCTGCCTCTGACATGCTGGCTACAACACCTTGGTCAAGTCATTAACCTCAGTCCCCCCAGGCAACTCTTCAAGATGATAAGTTTCAGAGAAAGAGCCCACCTGAATTAGTAGAGGAAGTCTCTCATATTAATGAAACAATAGCTTAGGTCTTTTCCTTATTATATCCATATTATGTTATCCTTATTATATCCTTGGGATATGATGCATTTGATATATGAAGATGACGTTCTAAAATCCCAATGATATCACCTTGGTCCTCTTCGAGCACAAAGGACAATAACCATAAAACAGCAAAATTCATAATCAAACGATATGACAAGATGAGGTAAAATATCATCCAAGTTGTCCTGTCTCCTACTGGAATTGTTCCTAGGATTCTCTCAGTGAAGTTAGAGAAGACGAATTTAGATCTGAATGCTTTTATTCAACTATATCAAGCAATTATCTTCTTCACTCCTGCACTAGTCAGCTGAATATTATATGTAGAAGAAAAGAGGAGGACAGGACCTTGTCTCAGGACTGTTTCTACCAGAACCTGTCCAAAAAGTTCATAGGGCCCTGAAGGTAGAGCTGTATTGGACCTTAGAGGCCGCTGGAAAGGAGTTCCATTCCTTTTAAATTACATATAAGGAAACTGAGATTTAGAGAGTTTCAGTGAGTTGGGCAAGGTCATATAGTTAATAAATGACACAGAAAGGATTTAAATCTCACTCTTTCTGACTCCATGTTCATCCCTCTATCCAAAAGGAAGAATAAGATGATAATAAAGATGATGATGATGATGATGGTGGTGGTGGTGGTGGTGGTAATGATGACGATAGTAATGGTGGGGATGATGATGATGGTGGCGATCATAGGAATTCAGACTTATGCATCAATTTTAAATAACTAAGCATTTTATACACATTACATCGGTTGGCCATCTTGACAACCCTGTGAGGTGGGTATTACAGGCCTTATCCTAATTATGTATAAGAAGAAAGTAACACTCAGACTGGTGAAGTAATTTGTCACAAAGCTAGTAAATGTGTTGGATGCAGGACTGGAATCTTTGTCGTTTGACTCTGAGTCCTGTGCCCTTTCCATTTAATTATAATCCCTCATGCCAGCATAAAAGATCACATTATTAAAAGCTTTATTTACCATCTTCAGCCCTGCATAGCAGCACCCAGGTTATACCAAGGGTCAATCCTTCTGACTGTGATAGAAGTGAGCTACTCCCACTCTGGCCGGGCTTAGCCTGCAGATTCTCTCTCTCTCTCTCTCTCTCTCTCTCTCTCTCTCTCTCTCTCTCTCTCTCTCTCTCTCTCTCTCTCTCTCTCTCTCTCTCTCTCTCTCTCTCTCTCTCTCTCTCTCTCTCTCTCTCTCTCTCTCTCTCTCTCTCTCTCTCTCTCTCTCTCTCTCTCTCTCTCTCTCTCTCTCTTTCTCTCTCTCTCTCTCTCTCTCTCTCTCTCTCTCTCTCTCTCTCTCTCTCTGAAGCTGACTTTGTCAAGGTAGAATTGAAATGACATCAGTAATGAGCTGAATTGTCCTAATTAAAGTTTTCTGATTACCTCCAATTAGAACACTTGCAGATGAAGAGGCAGAGAGCACATAGATACATAATTAGCTAGGAGCCCTGGACCATGATGACACATTGGCATCACAAGGCCTTGAGATGAGCTGTATTTTAGAGTTTAAAGAATGAAGAGGCATGAATATTGTCATCAGCTTCATAATGGTCTATTTTTCCTTTCCTTATTCTGAAAATAATTCATCATTTTTTTTAATGAAATACTTTTCAAACCTTTCCAGCAGATTTCTGCATTTCTGAGCTGCAACACTGGGAGTACTACATATCCTGTGTTCTTTATCTCATTCTTTCCCCTGTATCTACTTCCAAGTCAGAACTTACCTTCTCTATTCTTCAATATGCTGTTTGCTGAGAAGTGATAGAGAACTATTCTGATAAAACAGTCCAAGTTAAAGCATTCACACTTTTGCACAGGTTTATGGGCTCCCCTTCCAAGGCAAAATATATGCTTTCCAACAGTGGCTGTTGGTGACAACACTAAGGAGTGACTTCACTGTACTTCAAAAGATCACAAAATTCATTAGCATCCCATTCTCTACAGGTGAAGTGATTCAGAAAGGTTGTGCAACTAAATCTCCCAGAATCCAGAGACTTTTTGGTAATGAAGGTTTACAATGGAAACATACCAGATTTGGGAAATATTTTGGGCTATGTAATTCTTTCATCACTTTTCAAATGACAGCATATGGACAACCATCCACTTTGGTGTGCATGGATATCCAGCCTACTTGAGTGAAGCTGGGACAGGAATCCAGTGGACCCTGGTATTTGGCTTGAACTCCTGGGGTAAGAGTTGGGGGTGGGGGGGAATGACCTTCATAACCGCACCTGGATTAATTATATACCCAGTGTGACAAAAGGGCATCACAAAAACACTGGATAATCCTAGAACTACAATTTCCCCATCTTGTTTCAGTGTGGGGTTTTTTTGAGCTTAGGAACTATTCTTAAATGGGGGAACATCTGTCAGAGCCTTCCTTAGTTGTTCATTTTGTCAACATTTCTCAAAGGTTAATACTTCATGCTATGCATATCCCTCCATGTCTGCTATTGAACCTATAGTTGTTTTTTTTTTCATTTCCCAAGGGATTTCATAAACCTAGGTTAGCCTCCTATAGCCCATGTCCTACTCAACTCTTGTGGAAATATTAAATTAAGAGAGAAAGAGAGAGAGAAAGAGAAAGAGAGAGAGAGAGAAAGAGAGAGAGAGAGAGAGAGAGAGAGAGAGAGAGAGAGAGAGAGAGCGCCATGTTGATCTCCTGGGAAACAGAACACTTACGAAATCCATCCAGGAGGGAGGAGGAAAGGGAGGGGAGAAAATGGGTACGTGGTAAAATGTTCCTGCTCTTTATCTCCAGTGACTGGAGTGGGTCAAAGTTTCCAGGAGGTTAAATTCCTGATCCCAATTCTATGGATATTTTTCCCCAAGCATAGTAGTGTCATGAACACTTTTCCCCCTCAGTACCTGTTTCACCCTAAGTGGCCTTTTGTTTTGTCCAAATTGCCTCTGCCAAGGTACAACCCCTCTTCCCTCACAAACCATGAATGAATGAATCTTTAAAGTATGTTTTTTAGCATTTAGTACTTTAATATTATTTAAGTAATTTGCTAATATAGTATTATTTAAGTAACACTTTTAGCACTTGCTGCATGCCAGTCACTGAACTATGATGACAGAATTATAAATATGACCAAGCAAGACTGCTCCTGTCCTCAAGAAGCTGACATTCCCTTAGGAGAAGGCAATGCATATTGCAAAATGGTGCTTCTGGGGGGTCGTGTTGGATGGGAAGTCAGAGTAAATGGTGACTTTAGTCAAAGGGGAATGAATGACCATGTCTTTACCTGGAAAGGAAGTGTTGATTTAATCTGAATGTTAGTATTCTTTTACCAAATGCTCTGATAATCACAGTTATTCCTAAACATCTCAGGAGATATGGAGAAAGACAGAGGAGTATGCCATAAATGACCAGGTCCCACTCTACTAAGTGCCTGAGAATCAGTAAGTGGAGTGGGTGGCTACCTGTATGGAAAGATTTTGCTGTCGAGGATTGAATGGACATTCATATATTTCTTTACAAAGTGATCTTCAGAGAATGGGACTTTGAAACTACAAACTATTAATTAGCTACACAAGGAGGTATTAGATCTCATGCGCAACTATTGTCCCTTAGCCCTCAAATTTTTCCCTTACCTGTTGAATGATGCCTGTAGGTTTTCTCAGCAGGGATAGTGTTTGTCATTTCACAAACAGAGAGAAAGCTAAAAATGAAAATTTGTCAGTTAGAAGGAAGCATGAATCATAAATTACTGGAACTGGGAAAAGCCTTAGAGATCAATGGATTTACAACTATGAAAAGCTCATGAAAACAGATTTATAGATGGAAGCTTCCTTAGAGGCTACCCTGTCTGGCATTCTCATTTTATATGATGAGGACACTCAGGCCCAAAGATGGCAAGTGATTTTCCCAAGTTTACACCATTATGAAGTGAAAGAACCAGGATTCCATGGGAACTAAAAGGACCCTTGGAGGACATTCAGTCCAATTCCTTCATTTTCTGAATGGAGAAACTGAGGCACAGAGAAATGAAACACTCTAAGTATCTAAGGAATAGTGCTAAGGGAATATTGTAAAATCTATGGAAGGATCTGAACCCATAATGTCTGCTTCTAAGACCACTTTATTCACAGTGCAATTGAAACTGAAGGCTAGTATCCTATTCAAATTTTAGTGGGGGAGGACAGAAAGCACAAAATACCAGATGCCCACTGTACAGGGTAGAGAGGGGAAGATGGGAAAAACAAAACCCAAAGTCCTCTAGGTAACAATTTTGCTGAAGGCTAGGATTTGCTCTCTCCCTGTACGTGTTTTGAATTTGCCATAGGTACCCCCCAGAGAACATCTCACTTGAACTTCTGGTGCCTACTACTCCACATTTCCACATCTGGGCGATCAGGGAAGCTTTTGAAGATTGCTGAGAAGGGACTTGAACATCGTGGCTCTTCTTGTACTTGGAAATAGAATTTCTTCTCCCTGAACTCTCTTGGAACATTTCATTACAGGCCCCTTTGGAGACCTGCTGCTTTTCTACATCTTTTATTAAATAGTTTGATATTTCCATGTCCCTAGCCTAAGTATATCATTAGCTAGCCTTACAACTGAGTAAAAAAAGGAATTCCCATTGACAGGGATGGGCATTTGTGTAATGCACTTAACCTGCTATCATGTTATTAATAATTATTTCAGCTCACTGATAGACATAACAATTCAAGTGGTTATGTACCTGGAATCTTGCTTAAGCTTTGTTATCTGTCCAGTATGCCATATTTAATACATGCTTAATTGTCTATTAATACAAAAAATAGATACCTATTTTTTTGTCCAACAAACTTATCAAATGGATAGAGTGCTAGGTTTAGAGTCAGGAAGACTGGAGTTAAGATCTGGCTTCAGACACTTAACTATCTCTGACTGGACAAGTCTCTTAACTCTGTCAACCTAGGCTTCTTGACCTGTCAAATGAGAATAAAATTAGCACTTACCTTTCAGGGTTCTTTTTTTTAAAAATATATTTATTTTTAGTTTTCACATTCATTTCCACAAGATTTTGAGTTCCAAATTTTCTCCCCATCTCTCCCCTCCCCCCACCCCAAGACACCTTGTATTCTGATTATCCCTTCCCCCAATCTGCCCTCCCTTCTATCACACCCCTCCCTTCCCTTATCCCCATCTCCTCTATTTTCTTGTAGGCAAGATAGATTTCTATATCCCATTACCTGTCTTTCTCATTTCCTAGTTGCATGCAAAAACAATTCTCAACATTCGTTCCTAAAATTTTAAGTTCCAACTTCTCTCCGTTCCTCCCTCCCCACCCATCCCCACCAAGAACACAAGCAATTCAATATAGGCTATATGTGTGTAGTTTTGCAAAAGACTTCCATCAACGTCATGTTGTGAAAGACTAACTATACTTCCTTCTATCCTACCCTGACCCCTATTTATTCTATTGTTTCTTTTGACCTTGTCCCCCACCAAAAATATTTACTACTAATTACCCCCTCCTCCCATTTGCTCTCCCTTCTGTCATATCCCGACACACATCACTTATCCCCTTCTCTCCTACTTTCCTGTGGTGTAAGATAGGTTTTCATACCAAATTGAATGTGTATGTTATTCCCTCCTTAAGCCAAATGTGATGAGATTAAGCTTCACTTTTCCCCTCTCACTTCCCCCCTTTTCCCCTCCATTGTTATGAGAGATAATTTGCCCTATTCCATTTCTCCTTTTCTCTTCCCAATATATTCTTCTTTAACCCCTTAATTTTATTTCTTTAGATATCATCCCTTCCTATTCAACTCACCCTATGACCTCTACCTACATGTATATAATCCCTCCAACTATCCAAATACTGAGAAAAGTCTTAAGAGTTACAAATGTTATCTTTCCATGTAGGAATGTAAACAGTTCAACTTTAGTAAGTCTCTTATGACTTCTCTTTCCTGTTTACTTTTTCATGCTCCTCTTGATTCTTGTGTTTGAAAGTCAAATTTTCTTTTCAGCTTTGGTCTTTTCATCAAGAATGCTTAAAGTCTTCTATTTCATTGAATGATCATTTTTTCCCCTGAAGTATTATACTCAGTTTTCTGGGTAAGTGATTCTCGGCTTTAATCCTAGCTCCTATGACTTCTGGAATATCATATTCCAAGTCCTTTGATCCTTTAATGTAGAAGCTGCCAGATCTTGTGTTATCCTGATTGTATTTCCACAATATTTGAATTGTTTCTTTCTGGATGCTTGCAATATTTTCTCCTTGACCTGGGAACTCTGGAATTTGGCGACAATATTCCTAGGAGTTTTCCTTTGAGAATCTCTTTCAGGAGGTGATAGGTGAATTCTTTCAATATTTATATTTCCCTCTGGTTCTAGAATATCAGGGCTATTTTGTTTGATAATTTCATGAAAGATGATGTCTAAGCTTTTTTTTTTTTATCATGGCTTTCAGTTAGTCCCATAAATTTTAAATTGTTTCTCCTGGATCTATTTTCCAGGTCAGTTGTTTTTCCAATGAGATATTTCACATTGTCTGCTATTTTTTCATTCTTTTCATTTTATAATTTCTTGATTTTTCATAAAGTCATTAGCTTCCATCTGCTGCATTCTAATATTTAAGGAACTATTTTCTTCAGTGAGATTTTGAATCTCCTTTTACAACTGGCCAATTTTGATTTTTAGGACTTTCTTCTCCTCATTGGCTTTTTGGATCTCTTTTGCATTCTTGGACATCTCTCTTTTAGGATGTTTAATACTTTTACCTTCTGCCCTAGTGGGAGATCCTGCTGTTGGTTAATTTGGTAGCCCCTACAGCACTGAGTGTGTGGGGTAGACTCACAGAAGAACCATAGCAGTGAAACAAGACTTTCTTGTATTGAATGGGGATAAGCTAACATTTATAGGGTGGGAGGAACAGAGGAAACCACTCTTGAGACCCTGCCTAAACTGACTTTATCCCAATAGAGTCTGTTTTGGTGGACATTTTTATTCAGATCTTCTTTGGTATACAACCTAGAGAATTTCATCATTCTCCAGGTATTTTTTTTTTTTGGCCTACAGGACTCAAGTCTACGTCATTACCTTACTAATCAGGTATTTATAGTTGATCTACAATGTTCTAAAATTATGGATAGTACCAAGGCTGAAGCCAAAAGCTAACCTATTCTTCACTCAATCTTTTCCTATGAAATTCTTCAAATTTCTTATTTTCTACAGCTGTCCTTTATATTTGCATAGTGAACAGAGTGCCATGCAAGGATTTGCTAGGATTAGACATTTCACACTTCAGTTACTTCCAGAAGCATATAGGTTGATCTCCCCACTTAAGTTTGCTGATAGATTGATTATTCGCCATGGACCTTAAAAGTAGAGAAGCTAGTTGTGTGGTTCTCCCACTCAACAGTAAACAGGAGAGCCACTGAGGTCTAATAGAGTGAATACTGGATCTTTTCAGAGCACTTGGGTTCAATTGTATCTTTTATCACTTGTCACTACTGCCATGTTATGAAAGTCCCTTTGCCCCTCTAGATCTCAGTTTCCTCATCTGGGTAATGAGACTTGGCTTCCAAAATTCCATCACTCAATCTGTAATTCCATGGTCTGTCAAGAATTTTTAACCTCTGGGAAAGCCACAGCTGTGGACAGAGTAAGAGTCCATAGTGTTAATGTTTCAGATGGAGTAAGCAATTAGAGGTGCAAAGAAGAAATTGTCTCCAATAAATCACTGACATATGTAAACTTTACTGAACCCCCTTCTATATTTTTGTGAAGATGTCCACCCATAGAGACTTCTGGTATTCTAAGAAATGTCCTCAGATTATAGAGCATCAATTTAGAGACAAAAAGGGACATTAAAAATTATTTTACACAATCTCATCATTTTATGAACGAGCAAGAAAAATTCCAGGAGGGAAACATGGGATCATAGCTAAATATCTGGAAAGGTACTTCAAAGGTGATCTTGTCTAACTCCTTCATGTTACAAATCTGAAAACTGAAATTCATAGAAATTAAGTGACTTGCCCAAGGCCATGTAGCTAAGGCATACCTGAGATAAGATCTGAATTGAGTCCAAGACCAATGCTGATCTGCTACAAAAACCTTGTCCTCTGAATGCAAAGTCAGATGTTTTCCCCCCGCATCATTCTTCAATTAGACAGTATGATATAGCAGAAGGGGTTCTGGGTTTGGAGTCAGATGACCTGGATTCAAAACCCACTTCTACTACTTGCTACCTGTGTGACCTTAAGTAAGGAACTTTGTTTCTGAGGTCCTCAGTTTCTTTATCTGTAAAATAAGTGGATTGGTCTAGATGGCCCTATGTATCCTAACAGCTCTGCATTTATATCCTATCAAGCTTTCAACAGATTTTAATGCTGCCCAAATTTTGCCTCTTTGCAAAAGATCCTTGATTTCTTCCATCAGGGGTGTACCCTGCCGGCTTACTTCCTTCCCTACTTTACCCCATCCCAGCTACATGCCTTCCTGAGAGGGACAAGATGAGGCTGGGCAAGACTGAGATTCCTGAGCCTACTGAGGTGAATGTCTTCACATAGAGGACTGATTTAATGTGGTAGGAGAAGAGAAGTTAGGCAATGAGGTATTGCATAAATGTACCAATCTCGTGTTCAAATCTTGACTTTATTGCCAATTTTTTGAGGCCTTAGACTAAACTGAGCATGTGTAGGACAGAGTGTTGGACTTGAAATCAGAAAGATTTGAATTCAAATTCTGCCTCAATCACTAGCTATTTGACCCTATGTGAGTCATTTGATAACTCTTATCTTCAATTTCCTTATCTGTAAAATGGATCTTGCCTCATAATATTGTTATGGATCAAATGAGGTAACATGTAAAACACTTTGCAAAGACTAAAGTGCTATAAAATAATGGTTATTATTGTTATTATTAAATGGCTTTGGAGGTTCCTTTTCTCTGTGAATCTGATGATCCTGACCCCTCCCTAAAATCATGGGGCAGAGAATTGTGTTGACTGCATAGAAGGAAATGTAATATACCTGGAGCAGTTATTTGCCTCCATTTGATCTGGAATACATGCCTATTAAATGACTAAATGAATGAAATCTAACTGCTCTTCCTACCTGAGAAGCCCTACTCTCTGTTTGCTGTCAGCCCTGTTTTGTTGAATGAGGTACTCTCTGAGCTCTTCCCATTTTCCTCTGAAATATTGATTTGTTAACTTGTTCTAAAATTGCCATCTTCCATATTGCAATCAAGACCCTGTCTACCATTTTTGCCCACTACAAAGTTTTATTAACCCTGGAGAGAATTTAGTGCTCTGTTCCCACCATGGTTGCCCTCCCATGCCATATAGAGCTAAGATGAAAACCACTTGATATATTCTTGAAGGGATATAGTCTTCTCTCACCCAGACTGATAACACTTTACAGGCTCCTTACATTCAGTGAATTTGAGCTATTTCCTGGGAAGCAAAAGGTTGGGGGGAGGAGTGTTATGAGGAAATTGATTTTTAAAAAGAAAACAAAAGAAAACACTGTTCAACCTTGAATGCACTTCTCTGTGATAGATAGGGAAAAGGGTGGAAGACTTGTCCAATATTTGTGAACCTGGAATCAAACAAAGTACAAGGTTCTTTTCCTGTAGATAACAACCATTAGTAATCATTGGGTTTGTGGGAGGTTTTCAAGTAGAAATGACAAACTTGGAATTTTTGAATGTCAGTGGAGTGGCACATACAGATGTTATGTTAAATTGGAAGAGGAAGGGGAAAGGCATGCTCTTGGCTGAGGAAGGAGGAAAGCAAAGACATTTCCCATCACTCAGGCAGGATTATCATTTCCTAGGTAACTCATTCATGCTTGGCAGGAGCTTGTTGGTTAAAGAACAGAGAAGCCCATACAGAGAGGTCAAAAGCAATTTCTACTTGGTCACTATGATGTTGTATATTGAGTATTACAAGGAAGAAGAAGAAAAAATGCCTCTCAGGATAATGCACATCCTGCGAGCACCAGGGCCATTTTTGTGAAAGAATTCTCCCTGATACATTCAACTTAAACCAGAGGATGTTTTGAAACAGGCTTTTAGGGAGTGGGATTTCAATTCCAGTGATTAGGTGTGGCTATGTCACAAACTGTAGCACGTGTGTATGTGTGTATATGTGGTGGGTGTGTGACAAATGATAGGGTTGCCAGTTCTCAAAGAAGACAAGCCGGCATTATTGTTTGTTATAATGGGGGGCAGCTAGGTGGCACAGAGGATAGAATGCTGGAACTAGAATCAGGAAGACATCTTCCTGATTTCAAATCTAGCCTCAGATTTTTACTAGACATGCGACCCTGGACAAGTCATTTTATCCTATTTGCCTCAGTTTCCTCATCTATAAAATTACCTGGAGAAGGAAATGGCAAACCATTCAAGAAAACCCCAAATAGGGTCATGAAGGATCAGACACAACTGAAAATGACAGAACACCATTTTTTGTGCATGTGTTTTAATTTCTGTCCATTATGCATAAATACCAACAATGGATGGGAAGGCAGAAACTTGTTGAAAGTCTCATATATTGGCAGAGTATTTTGTGTTTATCAAAAGCACAGAATTGAGTGGGAAGTGAGGAATTCAAGTGAATTCTGCAAGTTCAGAAGGGCATTCTTCTGTTTTGTTATGATTCAGTTTAATGCTCTTTAACAAACAGGAGGCACTGACTCTGGAGTCAGAGAAGTTGGGTTCAAATCCTATCTCTGAGGTTTCCTTTCTGTGGGATCCTCAGAACTTCAGTGAAGTTCCTGATACCTCATAGTGCTCATCTGTAGAACGAGGAAGCTGAATCAAATGGGAACTGAGGTTCTCTTTCAGACTGAGAGCTTAGGATGATACTATGTGCAAGATACAACCAAATGACAGTCCCCTAAACTCTTGCCTCCAATGGAGCTTACAAGCTCCTATCTTGCTAGAAGGCAAGGGGAAGTACACCGTGTGAAAAATAACAATGACAGTAATAGTATTAATAATGATAACTGGGATCACTTAAATCATGTATAGCACCTGTGTACTTTATTGTTTACAAATCACTTTACATAACCCCAGCCAAATATTATATCACTTGTGTAGTACTTTACGGTTTACAAAGCACTTCACGTGTATTATCTTACTTGATCCTCAAAACTCCCTAGAAGGTAGGTACTATTATTATTCCTATGTGATAGATGAGAAAACTGAGGCTAAGACTTGCCCAAGGTTGCACAGTTAATGAATGTCTGAGGTGGGATTTGAACTGAGGTCTTCCTGATTCAGGTCTAGTCCTCTATCTGTCATATACCCTCATTGTCATCATATACTGAGATAAGTGTATATATAAAGGGATTTCAGAAGGAAGAGAAGACTGCCCCAGGTAGGGATGAGAAATGGTCCCCTGTAAATGGGGGGTGGTTAATCTCATCTTCTACATCTTCTACATCAAGGTCAGAAGGAAAAATACTGAACAAATGCTGTTTCCTTAGAAGGACTCTGGGGACCAGCAGGGACAGTGGGTGGAAAGCTGATTGCTGGGGATGAAAGGAAGTAGGCAGTGAATGAGTGGATGGATTGCAGACAGATTTTCAAGATGTTTGTCTATGAAGGGGAAAGTAGCTGAATTGAGCAATGTTTTCTGGGAATGAACTAAGAAGTAAGGCTCAAGTTTTGCTTTAAGTGGAAACCAAAAGGTAACTCTATCTCCAAGAAAATATTGAACATGATATCCAAAATCCCCACTTGCTGAATAAAAGTCAGTACAACCCTTATACTTGCATTAGGTTTGGGTCAGTTTCCCAGACCTAGAAATCTAGGAATAGCATTTGCTGTAAACATTGACCATGTAAATAGCTGCCAACAATAGAGACATCATAGAACATAGCAAGGGCTTTTCATGACCTGTAGTGGGCTCCTCTTCATTGTAGATTTTCAGGCACTGAGTGGATGACTGTTTATTGGGTATATCTCCTCGAGTTCTTAAAAAACACCTGTAATTAAATTAATTAAGAATTTAGTTCATATCTCATATCAAATACTTAGCAGCTGTTTTACCTTAGGCAAGTCACTTTGATTTCTGTGCCTCAGTTACCTTACTCATAAAATGAGGAGGTGATCTTGATGACCTCTAATATCCTTTCAAGGTCTATGATCCTAGGAATCTTTCCAGTTAGCAAATATCTTATCATAAGGATGAACCAAGGGTTAGTTCTTAGTAGGAAAGTTTTAGGGTGTGGGCAGGTACTTAGGGGATATGATTTCAGAACTACCTATCTTCACAGTGGGCAACTAGATGGCTCAGTGGATAGAGTGCTGGGGTTAGACTCAGGAAAACCTGAGTTCAAATCCAGCCTTAGACACTTACTAGTAGTGTTACCCTTGGCAAGTCACTTAACTCTATTTGCCTCAGTTTTCTCAAGTGTAACGAGCTAGAGAAGAAAATGGCAAACCACTCTAGAATCTTTGTCAAGAAAACCCCAAATAGAATCAGGAAGAGTTGGACACAACTAAATCAACTGCACAACCACAACAACCCTCCCACAAAATGCACTCTGAGCCACTGTTAGTTACAATTCACCAGTAGTGCATCATTCCTTCATAAATCCTCTTTTCGAATGCAATAGTTTCTACCTCAACGGAATCCTTTCTTATATTTTAGAACATGTAATACAGCAAGTCCACAGCCCTCATGTATGAATCCTTCTGGATGATGTTTTCAGGTTGGGGTAGGGGAAGTACTGGAGGCTGACAGCAGGTGGTATGGCATGGGGGCCACTAATGTATTTTACTAAAGGTAGGGAAGGCAACAGAGAGAGTAGGGGCGGGCCATTGGAAGGCAGCCTGGCCTCCTTCACAAAGGGTAAACTCTTTGTCTATATTCTTGGCCTTTCTTTCCATCCAAAGCCCCTAACACAGAGCCTTGCCTGTAGTAAATGCATTATTGGTTGTCTGCTTGATGTTATTCCTCCAAGTGAGGCAAGCCAAGTAGCACAATTTTTGCCATTTGTAGAGAGTATGAATTCCTAAAGGCATAGCAGTGCTGAGACAAGAGGCAAAGCCTGGCAATTCCAGATATTCGAAGTCTAAAGGAAGGGATTGAAAGAAGAAGAAAGAACCAAATAGAGAGACAACATTCATAAAAGAGGGGAGAGAAAGCATGCTGACACTGGAGTCAGGAGTTCAAATCCCTCCTCTGATATTTCTTGTCAGAGACATTAAGGCAATGCCACACAGATGGTGAAATACAAAGTCCAAATCTACACCCAAGACTCCAAATCTAGAATCTTTTCCACTCCCCCATGCTACCTTGGGATTTTGGGAAATGAAAAAGTAGGCATGACCCAGTGATTATTGATAAACTTAGGCTTGCTTTTTGTGTTTTGTAACAACACCCAGGATTTTTATCCAAGTGTGGTATGTCTTTCTTTCTTTCAGGTATCCTTTTCCTAAACATGCTCAAAATTGTGGGCTCACTTCATAAATTTGCTCTTTGCATTCCTGGTTTGGTCCAGTTGATCATCTCATCTCTTTTTTCTTTGTTTTGTTTTACTTACTTTATCTATGATGGTAGAGATCAGCCATGGTGGTCCACCATGGTAGAGAGAATTGCTTTTAGAGATGATGGCAATTCTTTTCATTCTTCATCCAGTTCCTTTTCTGGTCTCATTCTTAATCATGTTCAAGACAATGTGCCTTTCTAAAAATGCATTTTTCTCAACACCACTTCTCATTTCTTATTGACATGTTACTACTCACAATCTCCCCCAGCTTCCATCTATCTCCATAAGATTTATGTTGTGAACTTTGTCTTTCTGATTGGTCAGAAAATATTACTTGCTAGTTAAAGCAGTCTTTAGTCTTTTGACTTTTCTTATATTGCCTTTACATTCAAATAATATTGTTCATGTCAATATCTGTAGTGGTTTGATATCATTTTTTTTATTGTTGTTTTGCATCAGTAGCTGATTTAGATTTGCCAGGTTGGAGCTGTTATAAGTTCAGGCAATGCTCTCTCTATAATCCCTTTCTTTTTCAAGATTTCCAGCTCTACGAAAGCCTTCCTGCCAACTCAAAGTTTGTCATAATCAGTCTCTCTCAGGGCAGGAAGATAATTCTGTCACTCTCGAATTACAAACACCAGGATTCACAATTCAGTTTTAGATCTATTTCCACACTCTTGGGGAAATGAGCTCAACTGAATGCCAGATCCATTTATGTATACATGGATTCATTGAACCTGGCAAAAACTCTATGATGTCAGTACTACAGGTGCTATAATCCTTACTTTACAGATAAAGAAACAACCTGATAAATGTTTAGCAACTTGCCTATATTTGAATAAAGGACAATTAGGTGGTACAGAGCATCTGACTTTGCTTGACCTGAATTCAGAAAGACCTGAGTTCAAATCCAGCGTCAGATACTTACTATCACTTAAGAAATCACTTAACCTTGTTTCTCTCAGTTTCCTCACCCATTAAATGAGATGGAGAAGGAAAAGCTGAACTTCTCCAGCATCTTTGTCCAGAAGCCTCAAATGGGGTCATGTAAAGTTGTATACAACTGAAACAACTCAACAGCTATATTTGAATTGAAGTTCTTCTGATTCCAAATGTAACACTTCATTCAGTGTGTCATGCTTCTTTTAATTTGTCACCAGCCAGGTATTCATCACTTATTCTCTACCTTACAGATCATGAGCCTGTCAGCCAGACTGGTGAGAGAGAGAGAGAGAGAGAGAGAGAGAGAGAGAGAGAGAGAGAGAGAGAGAGAGAGAAAAAGACATAAAATAGGTCGAGTAAGCTCTAAATGAATTTTGGGGAGATGTACCTCCTAATATTTCCCTGACTTTTTCCAACTTGACTCTGCTGGGACTTGCATTTTTCCCTGAATTCTCAGACATTAGGGCTTTCCCCGAAGGTACCAGATCTGTCATTGGGCATTATAGCTTTATTAACTCAATGAAGGTCACTGGAGAGTTGCTGTACATCTTCCCAGAATCAGAGGCTAAGGTCAAATTCAAATCTATAGCAGCTTGGATTTCAGCCCACTAGGTTTCAATAAAGCTTGATTAGGAATGATTTCAGTCTATGAATTAGGAGGCAGCCTTTTGAACCAAGAAGCACCTCCACTGGGTAGAAAAAGCACTCAGGGATTCACCCAGGTTGATGGCAGTCAGAACAATATAATATGGCAAGTTTATGCTAATGAGATGGGTCTGATTATCTATGGGCAATCTTTAGATGGTAGTTAGCTCCAGTTGAGCAATATTGACAAATCAGGATAGATCAATTTAATTTGTTTAGAACACATTTGGCTAATTACTCTTTAAATTAGAGCCTGAGAGGTTTCATTTATAATCCTAGAGGGGGAAAATCAGAGTAGATATAGACAACTTGGTATTACAAATAAAATGGGTGATTTTGAGGATCTGGGATTTAGGACTAGCATCTAATTTAGAGGTTTTCATTGTTAACGAGAGCTTTATTTTAAGACAACGCTAGCCCCCCACTTGAATTCTGATTTCTATAACTAACAATTTCTTTGAGGTTAAATTCTTCTATTCCTGCATGATGCAAAATCCTTAGTCTGGCATTTCAAGCTCTCTACAGCCTTGCTTCCACCTTATTTAGTTTAATTTCATTTTATTCCCCTTCACACACTCCTTCCATTCTAACCGCATTGACCTGAATGCTGCTCGCCTTACAGGACATTCCCTTTTATACCTCTGAGACTCTGCACCTGCAATCAACAATGGATATCAATTCATTGCAACCTATATTCCAACTCTTGGAATTCCTATATCTTTCAGAGGATGGCTCTGTTGCTACCTCCAATAAAAAGGTTTTCATGAACTTATCTCTTCAATTATTAGCATTCATTCCCCCTTAAATTTCTATCATATTATTGATACTTTGTTTTTATTGATTAGTGTGCGTGCTGTACCCATACACATGAAATATAAGTTCTTTGAACCCATTTTTTTTGTATATCTATTGCTAAGAAAAGTGGCTTGCACTTAACTGGTGGTTAACAAATATTTGTGGAATTGAATTCAGTAATTAATTACCCCTTATATTCTCCTGTTTCTGGGATGTCAGTATAGTGAATGATAATGGAGAAGCTAAGAGGTAAGGATGATTTTTCCTTCAGCCTCCTTCCCCCACAAGAAGAAATGCTTCAAACATTTGAGCATTTTTCTTTACTATCATGGAATTATCCAGGTTGTAGAACCCTAACTCTGCAATGTGACTACATCAGACTGATGAAAGAGATTTGTATATGTATTAGGAAATTCTGGGGCCAACCTCTCATAGGAAAGTCCTATCTCAGGACCTGTGGTCAAGGTAGTAAATTCTGATAATTTTTCTGATAATTGCAGTAAGATCTGTGTTGTTTCTTAGAAATTGCATTCCTGATGTATGGGAATTGATCATTTTCACTTACAATTACTTTCCCATAATTTTCTTCCTTTGTTTCTTTGCTTAATTTCCCCATACCCTCTTATTTGATTTTGAAAATCATTTTTAGCTCTTCCAGGAATTCTTATTTGGCTTGTTTCCAATGCCTTTTTTTTCTCCTTTGAGGCTCTGTTTGTACCCATTTCGATTTTCTTGTCTTCTACTAACTTTGTGTCCTGATCTTACCTGTCACTATCGTAGATTTTTAAGGTCATGTTCTTTTTTGTTTGCTCATTTTCCACCCTATCTCTTCATTTGGAACTTAACATTAATGTTGGACTCTATTCCAAGCATGGGGTGGAGGAGTGAGTAGAGGGCCACTGTCTCAAGCTTCACACCTTTCCACTTTGCTGTTTTAGCTTACCTTTCCACCGAGGGTTTGGAAGTTTGCAGTGCTTCCAAGCTGGTGTCATCTGAGGAGAGGTGTGGTCATGGCTCTCCTGCTCTTCACTCTGCGTCTTACACAGGAAGGGCCCCTAATATCTTGGGACCAGGAAGTGATGCTACCCTTGGGACTTCTACTCTCTGTTGACTCAAAAATGCTGTTTTCTGTTCTTGAACTATGAGCACAAGTGTCTGTAAACAAGATGACACCTATTAAAAGAGAGACAATCAATGCCTGCCTATAAGTATGAACAAATTATAAATAGATTAGACTTGTTGTTGACTCATTCCAGTTGTGCCTGACTCTTTGTAACCCCATTTGGGACTTTTTCGGCAAAGATATGGGAGTGATCTGTCATTTCCTTCTCCAGATCATTTTCAGATCATTAAACTGAGGCAAACAAGTGACTTGTCCAGGGTCACACAGCTAAGAAGTGTCTGAGGTTGGATTAAAACATTTGAACTTAGGTCTTCCTGACTCCAGACCCCAGAACTCTATCCCCTGTACCACCTTCCCCTTCCTGGTGTGTGTATATCTATCTATATATATATCTATATAGATATATAGATATATATATATATATATATATATGTGTGTGTGTGTGTGTGTGTGTGTGTATGTATATGCACTTATATCTTTAGGTATATATTTATATGCATATATGTATGTTTGTGTATATGTATATATATATGCATGTGTAGGTAACTATGTCTATATGTCTCTATGTGTGTATATACATATACACACATCTATATATATAAGTATACATATACACATATACATGTATATATTTCTATAAATACATTCACACAAATACATACACATGCACACACATATATATATGATATAGTTGATACTTTTTGCTCTAAGCTCCTCAATCTAATGGTTTTACTCATTAAAACACTTTTATTGAGTCTAATAAAATGATGATGTGTGTCAGTTTACTGTGAGGTTCCCAGGCTAATTACTCTTGAGGAACATGTGTGATGTTTTTTATTTAAACACCTGCTTTAATGTACTTGGAGACCCCAATAAGGACAGTAAAATAAGCAAATGATTAGGCAAGCAGAAGTGTCAACAGGGGAAGAATATTCTTATTTCTGATTGTTGGTGAGAATCAGCTATCTCATATAGTTGCTCAGTTCTTAATGGTTCACATCAGTGCCAGAGGAATCAGCCTTCATCGTCACCTTCAGATTCAACTCAAAATATTTTATTGAGTATTCCCTCTATGACACACTATGTAGAAGTGTAATATCAACGATCTATAGGCAGTCTCAAAGAACTTAAATTTGTGTCTACTAAACAAGCATGCATACATGAATACCAAAAATAATAAAATGTGTTAGATAAACATCCACAATTTAAAAGATGCCATCAAATCATATTTGATTAATTGCTGAATGAATTGAACTGATAATAATTTTTATAAGAAAGAGGAAGTAGAATACTAGAATATTTCCATGTTAAATGTTCAAGAAATATTTCATGGAAGATATGATGCTAGAATTGATTCTTGAAATGGATATAGGGTTTAGAAAGGTATATATATATATGTATTTGGAGAAGTGGGGGACTATTGGTGTGGAACACTGAATATAATGTCAGACTCCTTTGATGCACTTGGTGGTTTTGCTGAACTGATATTTTTCTCTCTTTTAAGAATTCTTTGTGATAAACGATGGTTTTCTCAAAGTAGATGGAGGCATAAGGAAATGTAGGAAATAAAAAATGTAAATTTTTGTTTTAAAGCAGAAATATTATGGTGATAGCAAAGAAAATACATTGGTTAGAAAAGCCTACACTGGGTCTCTTGTGGTATTAAAAAATGGAAATAAAATGGATGCTCATTCATTGCAGAATGATTGAACAAATTGTGGCATACAGGTGTAATGGAATATTACTGGAGAGTGACAAGTAATGATTGGGGAGCATTGCCCTGAATATGGAATCTGAGGACTTGGCTTTGGCACTTATTAGCTATAGGAGATTGGTTAAGTGATTAAGCTTTCTGGGCTTTGGATTCCTCATCTCTAATGTGAGAATGTTGAAATAAATGACTTCTAACATCTATATGTGATCCTATTACTTGACAAATATGAAAAATTCAGAGAAACTTAAAAAGATTTATACTAATTGATGGAGAGTTAAGTAAGGAGAAAGAGGGGAAAATTCAATGTAATGAAGTGCATAGTGTGCTGGACTTAGAGTCAAGAAGGCCTGAGTTCAAATCCTGTCTCAGACTAACTACTGACTCTGAACAAGTAACTTATATTCTCTCTTCCTCAGTTTTCTTATCTATAAAAAGAGGGAGTTGGAATCAATTGCCTTTAAGAATCAGATTCCTTCAACCTTTGAATCTAAAATTCTATGCCCATATTTTCCTATGAGAGTTGGCCTCAGAAACAGGAAACCCGGGGTTCAATTTTGAACTCTGACACATACTGATTATCTGACCCTCAGGACTAACTTTTTGTACCCCAGGAAATTTTGCAAGACTAAGAATGGCAGAGAAGGTGATATGGAAAGGAGGTGTTTCCCCACCAAGATTTCATTTATTGATGGATTGAAGGAAGAGAAAGTGCTTGAGAAACACCAAAATAGACATGAGGGGAGCTGTTTTACCTTGAATCTATGCCAAGTCAGAGAAAGAAAGGTTGCTCTCACTAGTTCAGTCATCCAATTAAGAGGAAGCAGCTTTAATCATTGGAAGAGAAAAAGGAGACCATATCCTGTCATCTTGATGCATCCTTCAGCAGGGGGTTTCGTGTCTAATTCAATGTGAAGTGTATCATTGTAACAAAGGTCCCTGCCCTACACTCTCAGCAAGTGACCTGAAACCAGCACAAATACTGAACACACTACAATAGAGATATTTTGTTATATATTTGGAATAACCAGATCCTAAGGACAATCATTAATAATTTAATCCATCCTTAGCCATGTGCTATTAAACCTATCTGAAAGTGAACTAGATGAAAGCACAGATGGCATTGTTATCAAATTTGCTGATGACAAATCTAGGAGGGATTTTGAACACAGATGATAGTCAGGATTCACAGGGATCTCAATGGGCCAGAATCATAGGCCAAATCTAATGAAAGTAAATTTAGAAAAAATAAATGTAAAACTCTTTGCTCAGTTTGAAAGCATTAACTCTATAATCAATCACTACTTATTAGGTGCTTACCATGTGCCAACCACTGGGGCTATAAGTACAAAGAATGAAACCTTTCTTCTGGTAAGGAGCTAATGGCAAGCATAAAAAAAGGGAGGTGTGTTAAGATAAGACATCAAGTAAAAAAAATTTGAGGTTGTAGTCAACTACAAGCTTAATCTTTCTCAGTCTGACATAGCACTAGTGATGCAGAGTAGAACAATTACTAAATCTGGACTCTAGAACCATAGGTTCAAACCCTATTTTTGCTATGTGCAACCTCAAGCAAGCCACTCTCACCTCTCTCTGACTCTTTTTCTTTATCTGTAAAATGACAGGGTTGGACTGGATGACCTCCAAGCCCCCTTTTAGCTCCAAAATCACTGATCAGATCTTAAAAATAGCAATGACTCATTCATTCTACAATTGAAGAGTCAGTGTCAAAGAGGACAGTGGTCATACTTTTACCTTCAGAAGTCCAATCATATCTGGAGTCCTGTATTCATTTACAGTGAGGATGGTGCTGGTTAAGAATATGGACCATCTGTAGAACTTGGAGAGGTGAGTGTGCAGAATTGTGGATGGAGAGGCCATTTGAGGATCAGCTAAAGAACTGTGGATGCCAAGATTGTAGAAGAAAGGCTTCTTTGGGAGGCAGCAGGGTCGTAAGAGTTGGCTTTGGATATTTGCAGGCTGTTAATGTGGAAGGAGATTAGAAGTCAAAAGTGGGAGCACTGAGTAGAAGCTATGGCTAGAGAGCTCTTGACTGGATATATGGACAATCTTCTTTTTTTTTCACCTTTCAAAATATTTTTTCTTAATTAATTTTGAGTTTTCAACATTCATTTCCACAAGATTTTGAGTTCCAAATTTTCTCCCCATCTCTCCCCTCCCATACCCCAAAATGGCATACATTCTGATTACCCCTTCCCCAGTCTTCCCTCCCTTCTTTCACCTTCCACTCTTATCCTCCTGCCCCTTACTGTCTTGCAGGGCAAGATAGATTTCTATACCCCATTTCCTGTATATCTTATTTATCAGTTGATGTGCAAAAAATTTTAAACCTTTGTTTTTAAAACTTTAAGGTCCAAATTCTCTCCCTTCTCCCCTTCCCACCCACCCTCATTGACAAAGCAAGCAATTCAATATAGCTTATATATGTGTAGTTATGCAAAACACTTCCATAACAACCATGTTGTAAAAGACTAACTATATTTCCCTCCATCCTATCCTGACCCCTTTATTCTATTCTTTTGACCCTATCCCTCCTCAAAAGGGTTTACTTCTAGTTGTCCCCTTCTCCTATTTTCTCTCCCTCTTACCATCCCCCATGCCCTATTTATCGCCTTCTCCTCTACTTTCCTAGTGTAAGAGATTTTTCATACCAAATCCAGTGTCCATGCCATTCCCTCCTTCAGTCAAATGTAATGAGAGTAAGGTTTGCTTTTTCTGTCTAACCTCCCCCCTCTTCCTCACCATTGAAAAAGATTTTTATTGCCTCTTTTATCTGAGAGATGATTTGTCCCATTCAATTTCTGCCTTTCTCCTCTTAATATATTCCTCTCTCACCCTTTAATTTTATATTTTAGATGTTTTCCCTTCCTATTCAACTCACCCTGTGCCCTGTGTCTATATGTATATAATCCCCCCAACTACCCAAATACTGAGGAAAGTCTAGAGTGACAAATATTATGTTTCCATGTAGGAATGTAAATAGTTCAACTTTAGTAAGTCCTTTATGATTTCTCTTTCCTGTTTACCTTTTCATGTTCTCTTGATTCCTGTGTTTGAAAGTCAAATTTTTTATTCAGCTCTGATCTTTTCATCAAGAATGTTAGTCTTCTATTTCACTGAATGATCTTTTTTTTAAGTAGGTGATTCTTGGTTTTAATCCTAGCTCCACTGACCTCTGGAATATCATATTCCAAACACTGAGATCCCTTAATGTAGGAGCTGCTAGATCTTGTGTTATCCTGATTTTATTTCCACAATATTCGAATTGTTTCTTTCTGGATGCTTTTTCTCCTTGACCTGGGAGCTCTGAAATTTTGCTGTAATATTCCTAGCAGTTTTCCTTTTGGGATCTCTTTCAGGAGGTGATTAGTGGATTCTTTCAATATTTATTTTACCCTCTGGTTCTAGGATATCAGGGCAGTTTTCCTTGATAATTTCTTGAAAGATGATGTTTAAGCTCTTTTTTATCATGACTTTCAAGTAGTCCCATAGTTTTTAAATTATCTCTCCTGGAACTATTTTCTAGGTCAGTTGTTTTTCCAATGAGATATTTCACATTGTCTGCTATTATTTTATTCCTTTTTCATTATAATTTCTTGAATTTTCATAGTCATTGGCTTCTATCTGCTCCATTCTAGTCTTTAAGGAATTATTTTCTTCAGTGAGCTTGTGGACCTCGTGTTCCTTCTGGCCAATTCTGCTTTTTAGGGCATTCTTCTTCTCATTGGCTTTTTGGATCACTTTTGTCATTTGTGTTAGTCTATTTTATAAAATGTTATTGTTTTCAGCATTTTTTTGGTCTCCTTTAGCAAGCAGTTGACTCCTTTTTCATGATATTCTTGCATCATTCTCATTTCTCTTCCCAATTTTTGCTCTGCTTCTCTTACTTGATTTTCAAAATCCTTTTCGAGCTCTTTCATTGCCTGAGACCAATTCATGTTTTTCTTGGAGGCTTTGGAGGAAGGAGCTTTCACTTTGTTGTCTCCTGTTTGCGTGTTTTGATCTTCTTTGTCACCAAAGTAAGATTCTATAGTCTGATTCTTTTATCAGTTTTTGCTTATTTCCCCATTTATTTACTTGACTTTTGAGTCCTTTGTTAAGGTACTTCTCTACTTACAATGGGGCTGGGGGGTGTACTGTCAGTCGCTTGATCCCGCTATGATCTGTGGGTCTAGAGTTCCAGAAACAGTTGCTGCAGCTGTCCTGGCTGCTACAGTGGCTACCACAGGTTCCTCTGCCCTCTCCTCTTGGCACTGGGGATGGATCACTCTACTCTCTCACACAGGTTCCACAGGTTTTTTTTTTCATTAACCTTCCAATTTGTCCTCAGCGTTTTGGGGTCATGAAGTCTGGAAACCAGAACACATGCCCAACATTCAGTCCCTCCAAGGCCTGCTGAGGTCCCCTCTTTGCCAGCATGGCCCACACTGTGCTACACTCTGCTCACAGTGTGGCATGATTGACGCTTCCCTTTGACCTTCCAGGCTGTATTGTACTGGAGGTTTGCTTCACTCAGTCACTCTGTGGGTTCTGCACTTCCTGATTTTGTTTATAGTCATTTTTACAGCTATTTGGCTGGACTTGGGGAGAGCACTCTAGAAAGTCCGTGCTGTTATTCCACCATCTTGGCTCCAATCCCAGAAATTCTTTCTTAACATTAAATTTATTCAAAAATTAAGGATAATAATGGGTCTTTCCCTTAGTGTGTGTATATCTGTGTGTGTGTGTGTGTGCGTGTGTGTGTGTGTGTGTGTGTGGTCTTCAAGCAAAAGCTAGATGACCACTTTTGTGAATGTGATGGAATGGATTGATATTCAGATGTAGGTTAAATTACATATTCCTTCTAATTCTGAGATTTTGTGATTCTGGGAAATACATCATGAAGTTGGATATCATGGTCAGGAATGACATTATGGATCTGGGAATCATCCTCACCAATTCGGCCCACAAAAATATGATAATAGTTATTATCATCATGAGTCATCTTCCTTGTTCAAAACTTTAGCACTATATTCAAAAATAATTTTTTAATATTTAAATTGCTTTAAAAAACATTTTTGGTATGTTTAGCAGGACAAAATATGTTTATTTTGAATCTCACTTATTTTCATGTAAATCAATCTCCTTCTAATCTGATCCTAATTTATGATCAGTAAATCCCAACAAAGAATTTGTTTGGCAAATGGGTATTGTGGGACAGGAATGTGAAAGGTTTCTATGGTTACAATATCAGCTGTTCCCTCTTCTTGTGCATACATTTGACATTTCTCACTGAACTTGGACTCTATTTTGCTATCACTGAGGTAACAGCAGGAAAAACAAAGATAGGAATGCTGCAACAGTAATATACCATAGTGGAATAATGCCTGTGTTCCACATACATTATCTTATCTGATCCTTTCATCAATCCAATGATATTTGTGGGCTGACTAATCATGTCTCCCTTTATCTAAGGTGAATACTGAACTTGTAGGGGGCTTGCCTTGGAATCCTGAAGACCTGTGTTCAAATTTCACCCATAAACTTATCAGATGCTAGGGAAATCACAAAACCTCTCTGCCTCAGCTTCCTCATCTGTAAAATGAGGAAATTGTACTCAAAGACTTCTAGGGTCCTTATCAGCACTAATTACAATTCTTTGACTATATATACTTATATGTACATATATGTATATATACATATATATATATAATCTTAAAGTTTTTTTTTTAATTCTTCTTATTATAACCCTTCTAGAATGGTAGGACACATATTATCCCCATTCTACAGGTAAAGAAACTGAAGTTCGGAGGACTTGCTCATTGCAATATGTGTAGTAAGAACAAGTGAAAGTGTCCCTTCTCTTTCCATGCCCATTTTTTATTTCCATCATTGTCTTTCGAGGTCAAAGAATAGTGGCATCTTAGAGCAGGAAAGATCGTTTGGAGTCAAGTCCAGTCTTTGCCTATGTTGTGGGGAAGAACATACTAATTGATGCATTAATAACTGTAACAAGTAAAGTAGAATTGATGTTGCACTAATGAACTACAGATATGCTTTCATATCTGCCTTGTATAACTATCTTATATTAATGAACAAACAAATAACAAGAAGCAACTTAAAATCTGATTTATTATTAAGCACAAACTATGGGAGTTTCTGTTCCTGTTGAAATTATCTGTGACAATCAGCTTTAAGCCATTGCCAGAGTTCTATTCAAAATAGATCAAGAGCTGAAATCCACTTTGGGCTCACCCTCAAACAAGGTAAACCTCCACTGTGTTTGGAGACCAGAGTATCAAAGTAAAGAAACCTAACACCTGACTGAACTAATTAAGTAACTCCATTAAAGACAGGGCCCACTATTAGAGTAAGTCCTTCAAATCACTGAGTTTGGGAAAAAACAACAAACGATAGTTTATCCCATGCTGTTCAACTGTGACAATGCACCCTGGTAGTAAATGTTCTGAAGAACAAGCTTCCGATCAGACCAGATAGCAAGCCATGTGCACTGATGGAGGTGGAAATCCTGTTAAAAATCATGACATCCATTTGAGGAGCTTGAGGAAGCAGAGACAATGAGAACAGAGTTTTGACATTTGCCAAGTCTTTGTGTGTCTCTGTGAGGAAGGCTCTGAGCTTTGAAGATAAAGTCAGACCAAACAACCAGCTGCTGCCTTTCTGGAATCATCATAAGTGAGGCTTCAGAGTAGACAATCTTAGGCTCAGGCTCCTCAAACACAAAGAGTGACTAATGGTAGAATCTTCTTGCAGTGTTGGAATGGAGCTCAGAGGCCAGGCAGGCCAGTCCTACCTCAAGGCATGAATTAGACCTTCAGTGACTCCAACAAGAGACTCTTCTGAATCTGCTAAAATATATTTTCACAAGAAGCCCCCTATTTCATGATTCAAAGCACTTCATTTTCAGATGGGTTTAATTGTAAGAAAGTCATTTCTATGATGTTTTATCCCCTTCATATGAAGTTGAAACCTGCCTCATAGAAACTGAAAGTTCCCAGAGACTTCAAAATCTAACCCTTATCAAAAAAAATCCTAATATCCTAACTGCACGGTGGTTATCCAGCCTGTGTGAAGACCTCCACTGATGGGAAATCTGCATCATTTAAGGCACTATTCTACTTCTGAACAGCACTAATTGCTAGGAACTTCTTCCTGAGTAGATTAATTTACCTCTTTGCAATTTTTTCTTTTTGTTTCTAGTTCTGTCCTCTGAGAGCAAAAAGGACAAATACAAGCTTTCTTTCCAGATAGTCCTTCGAATAATAGGAGCCATTTTTGTCTGTTCGAATGTTTTTGCGCTCTCCTCCTTTGATTTTTCTCTTCTCTTCGGGTAACCTTTCCCAGTTCATTCAACTGATCTTCATATGACATGGTTACTAGGTCCTTTGCATTCTAGTATTCCTCCTCTGGAGATATCCCCAGCTTATCATTGTCCTGAAAATATGGAACCCAGAACTGTGATTTCTAGTGGTTTATGCTAACTTTGTCCACTGTGGGAAAGACAATAAGTCTAATTAATCATTGGTGATGCTTTACCTGGTTGCCCCCCCCACCCTACCCTGTCAAGCCAGAGGTAGCACAACCTAGGGACTGCACCAGCAATTCTTTAATAGTGCAGGCTGAAGTCTCCTGCGTATGGCATGGGGCTGACTGAGAGTGTTTGCACCTGTAAAGACCATAGAGGGTCAATAAAAAGCTGTAGGTCTTAGAGAGCAAAAAGGTTCACCTTAGTTTGGATAATAGAATATAAGATAATCCATGGACTGTGACAGGAAGGCATGAGGCAGACCCAGAGAATGGAAGAGGCAGAAATGTAGTAGCAGCAATGTCCAAGGGGCAATCAAAAAGCACAATCTTGGTTCAGGCCAGATTTTAGCAAAACCAGGAAATCAGATTGTTTTCAACTCAAATTAAGCTCTCAGACATAATTTGTCACATTCAATACAGTAAATATCCTTCCGTTCTTTTAAGCCAGTGATTGTGGGATAAATCCCATCCTCTTTTCTCCTCTGCAAGCATTTGAGCAGTGAATAGCTCCAGCTCTCTGCTCTCAAACACCGTAAGAAGCAGCTGTATCCCAACATCTCTAAGCAGCTTTCCTCAGGATGCCGCAGGTGAAAGAGATCTCCCCCTTCTTAGACTTTGTCCTTTCACTTTGTCTGGGTCACTCTGTGCTAGAAGTCTGTATTTATCTCTCTCCACACCCCAACTCCATACTTAGCTATTTCAAAGGTCATTTACTATGGATTGCCGTATTTTTATCACTTAATAGGGTACCTCTTACATAAACTGTACTTAATACAGAGGCAGCTAGGTGGTGCAGTGGATAAAGTACCAGTGCAGGAGTCAGGAGGACCTGAGTTCAAATCTCACCTCAGATGCTTGACACTCACTAGCTGTGTGACCTTGGGCAAGTCACTTAACCCCAACTGCCTCATCCTGGGTCATTTCCAGTCATCCTGATGAATATCTGGTCACTGGATTCAGGTGACTCAGGAGGACAAGTGAGGCTGGTGACCTGCACAGCCCTCCCTCACTCAAAACAAAGTCAAGTGCAAGTTATGTCATCATTTCTCTGATGGCATGGTCTTCTTTGACAACGAAGGACGAACACACACATACTTAATACATGTTTATCGGTGGGAACTGAATTGAAATCAGACATACCCAGTAAGAAGTTGATTCAATCAATTCATTTCTCAGTGAGATCCTTTAAATTTTTAACAGAATTTAAAAAAATTCATTGGTAGAGAAGTGCCACCACCAATGCAGATCAGATACTTGCTTTGCAACTTGCACTTTTTGTAAGTTACAGAGCAGGTTTTAAAGCTGCCTGACACCCTAGAGGGTGATGTAGTTTTCCCAGAGTCATGCAGTCAGTATGTGCCAGGGACAAGGATTTCACCTTAAAGATTCCTAACTCTGAGTTCAGATTCCTGTCTCCATTGTGCCATGCTCTCTTCCCTCTACAATATATTATTATCAGATACTTCCCCAAGACAGGACTTTCCTTGAGCATCCTTCAGGTATCAGTCTATCCAAAAATAGCTCTGGATCAACTGTGGAATGCACTTAGAGAGAACTCATGACATCGACAAAAATGGGAAAGTTAAGAGGGATCGCTTTATGACAGATTAGGATCAGTTCACTTTAAGACATTTTTACTTATATTTCACAATCTGATGTGGTATAGTGGGAAAAAGTCTGACTCTGGTGTCTGGATTTGAATCCTGACTGAAGCTTACTACTGGTATGAGCTTGGTTAAATCCTCCCTTGGACATAGTTTCCCCTTCTAAATTGTGGAGGTTTGACAAGATAGTCTCTATGATCCCTTTCAAATATCAGTACATAATCTGAGACTTCTTGGTTTTCTCCTTCATCTCCCTGAATTATGAAAATCTCCTTTTTCTTGGGAAAATGTTCTTTGGTTTACCTGAATGTGGTCCAGCCTGACCCATCGAGAGAATACTTAACCAAATGTGCAGCTTTAATTTTCCTTCAACAGTTTCCCTTGCAACATTTAAAAAAGCAGAGGAATTTTTTTTTCTTCTAGACCATAATGCCTAGGCATTTGTTTTATCACAAGATCACAGAATTCCATGGTTGGAAGGGGCTTTAGAAGGTATTTAGTCTGACTCAAACCTAACAAACAACATCTTCTGCAAAATATCTGACAAGTAGCCATTCAGCCTTTGCTGGAAGGTCTCCAATGAGGAGGAAACTCTTATCTCCTAAAACCATATATTCTCATAATGGATAGCTCTAGGAGTTAGAGATTTTCTTTTTACATTGATTCTGCCCTATGGGGACAAGAAGACCAAGTCTAATCTATGTCATGATTCCCCTTCAAATACTTGAAAACAAGTATTGTGTACCCATAACCTCTCTCTCAAACTCAGTCTTCTCCTCTCCAAACTAAAAATTTCTACTTATTTCAATAAATTCATAAAGGGCATTGACTTCAGGTCTTTAACAAGCCTGCTTATCAGTTTTATCAGTCTTCTAGATCATTGCTTGTTGAGAACTTTTGGGGCCCTGTCTCTGACATTCAGTGTATATCCTGCCACACTTTGTGTCCTGTTCAAATGACCATGCCTTCTATGCCATTATATTAGTTGCTGATAAAAATCTTAAATATAACATGGTCCAGAGCAGAGCCCTGAACACCACCAAAGACTGCTTACCAACCTGATATAGAGCCACCGTCAATTATTCTTTTAATCTGGCAATTCAGACACTTCCAAATTCTTCTAATTATACTATTGTCTAGTTCACATGTTTTCACTTTTTTTATAAGACTAATTTAAAAGACTGTATCAAATGCCTTGCAAATATCTAGACAAGCTGCATTTATAGCATTCCCTTGATTTTTCAGGTCTTAATTTAACCCTGTCTGCCAAAAAAGAAAATGAAGCTAGTCTGGTTTGACTTTTCTTGTAAGTAGCTAGATGGCAGAGTGGATTGAGGGCTGAATCTGACTTCTGGAAGATCTGAGTTCAAATTCTCCCACAGACCTTTACTAGAGGTATGACCCTGGGCAAGTCATTCAACCTCTTCCAGCCTCAGTTTTCTGGTCTGTAAAATGAGGATAATAATAGCGCTTACATCACATGGCTGTTATGAGGATAAATGAGATAAAATGTAGTAATGGCTTATTGTTTTTTAGCATTGGTTTTGCCACTCACTAGTTGAGTGGCATTGTCCAGTTACTCACCTTGACTGAACCTCAATTTTCTCCTCTGTGAAAGACTAGAGTGGGACAAGATGATCTCAAAAATGCTTGCCAGCAAAACGAATGGTGTTGTGCTACAGGAGACAGAGAATGAATGAATGAATAAAAGCCATTATTAAGATTTTACTTTGGGGCAAACATCATGCTAGTAGCTGATAATCCAAATAGAAGATGGACTTTTTTTCCCAATACTCAAAGACTTTAGGCTCTAATAGGAAAAGATAATACATATAAAGGAGTAGAGGCCAGGGAAGGGTATCTTAGTTTTGGAAGTAGTGAGGGGAACAGAACCCCAAATGAATACACAGATTAATATGCTCTTTCTAGAAGTATTGGTATTTTGATTTGATGACAGTTTTACCAAGCTGGAGATGAGTTGCTTGGCTCAGCTCCATTCCCATTCCCCCATTGTATGTGATGGTTTAGACTGGAGTGTGGAGCAACAGCAACATGCTGGAACATGACTGAGGTCAGAATGAGGCTATATAGGACTAGGGAATTCAGAGCTGGTCCTTCATTCAAGAGACTTGGATTTGAATCTTGCCTCAATCCAGAACAAGTCTCTTCTGTCAGAATCTTAGTTCTCTCCTTTTCAAGTGGAAAATAGTATACAGTATTTTTTATTGTGAAAATTGTGCTCTGAAAATTTTAAGGTATTAAATAGGTGAATTATTAGTGTCAATCCTCCTACAAATGTCGAGAGGAATTCAATAGCTCTTACATGGAGGGAAATCAATGGAGTTTGGGTCAAGAAGAGATTCAATCTGATAACTCCAAAAAGTTTGGAACACTGGAACAGGGCGATTGGGTCTGGGGGCAAGAGACAAGGTGGTGGCTGCTACTACAGACCCTGGGAAGCACAGCAGAGACTACTGATATAATAGAGGGGAAAACAACCAGACTACCCATGGCATCATCACTGATGTCAGGCAGATTGGACTGAAGAAGGGAATGGGTGGTAATGAGTTCTCCTCCTTGGGATGCCCAGAATAAGGACTGAGGGGGCTGACTCCTTTCTCGTGCTCTATCCCTCCTCTCCATTCTTGTGTTTTGGTGGAGCTGGGAGAAACATATGCCCTATTTTGCCCAGCAGGGCTGATGGTGCTTTGTTTGTCTGATTCTCTTTTAATAAATTAGTTTGTTCCAGAAGAAGGGCAATTGAGAAAGCTTGAGAAGTAGCTTAGCTTTGAAAGATACTGGTTGATCTTATGATGTTCCTTAAAAGAGAGGAAGTTGAACATAATAAAAACCTAGCTTTAATCTTAAAAAATAAATAAGCTTGTTCCCATCATCTGTGGACATGTCATTTTTGGAGAGTAGAGTGTGCATGGAAGAGCTGTATATTTCACAAATGATCTGTTTTTCTGGGATCCTGCCAGTCTGGTGTGGAAGACTGAGATCTCTCTGGAAGCTATTGATGTACAGGTTAATTTTATGAATGATCCTACAATTCTCTCAACCCTAAAACCTGAACTCAGGGCTCACTTAAATTTTCCCTGGAAGAATGAGCATGGCAGTGCCATGGGTGTGAACACAGATCTTAGAAACTAAACTCCATCCAAAAGGTGGGAAAGAAGAGAACACAGAATCTTGGGATCCATTGACACCTAATGTTACAATAACAGAATTATTGTTAAAATCATCCTGTTCTATACTTCGGCTTGCCAAGTGTATGTTACAAGTGCTCTTTAGCATTCAGGGAGCTTTATACTTGCTGTGGGATGAGGTTAGAATGTAATATTCTGTATAATTATGTAGTTTATTTTTCATAAAAGTTCAGGGATACCCTAATTCTGCTGTGTGCTACAATAAAATTAGCAATGTTATTATCTCAGCTTCTCCCAAGGTATCAATTCCCCTCCTAGTGCAAGGGGAGGATTTCTGGATATAGCATCCTCTTGTTCACATGATTAGAAACCATTCAGTGCAATACCAATGAGTTACTGATCACTGACAACATGGAACCTTTGAAAAGTCTTCATCTGAACCTGAGTTTGTGCCCTTCTTGCCACAATTATGTCTTTCATTCATTCAGCAAATGATGAGGGCTATGAAGTATTGAAAATATAAAGAAGACACAATTTCAAACCTGGGAGGATCTCACTCATTCTAACCTGTTCACAATAAAGTAAACACCAATATAGCTGAGTAGTGGCCATCCAACCTAGCTATTTGGTGAAGACGGTAGAGAATGAGATCTCTTGTTCAGAAGGAAGACCTGAGTTCAAATATGGCCTCAGATACTTCCTAGCATTGGGACCCTGGGCAAGTCACTCCACCATGTTTTCCTCAGTTTCCTCATCTGTAAAATGAGCTAGAGAAGGAAATGGCAAACCACTTTAATATTTTTGTCAAGAAGAGTTGGGCACAACTGAAATAACTCAGTGACAAAAAAAATTCAAGGTCCTCATCTCAAATGCTCCCTCTTATTGGAAGCTGCAGACTTTCCTCTCTAGGACCCCAGGGTTTAGTGATCTCTCTTATGCTCTGAATTACTTGTTGCTTTCACTATTCTCTTACTCCCTACTTACTATTCAGTGTCTCTGAGCGGCTGAGCCATTCGTCATCTTGGTATATTACTTCCCTGCATTCTTTGCTAAGGTTGGGGGCTATGGGTATGGAATGCTGAGGGCAAGATGAGACTAGGTTAATGTGTTGGTTAGTTCAGCTGATATTTTCTGTTTTTCTTTTTTAATCTTTGTTATAAGGGAGGAGTCAATAAGGGGGGTATATTTATAAATGAAAGTTATATGAAAACAAAATTTCTTTTCTTAAAAGAAGCATTAAAAGAAAAGCCATGAAACTGTATTGATTAAAGCAAAGTATAATGGAGTACATCGTTTCTCTTTTCGTATTAAACAATAACAGTAGCACGTACAAAATAGATGCCTATGAAAAAATAAATCAATGTATGTATGTGTATGTAGGTATATATATGTATATATACATGCACACATATATATATATACACATACATATGTATACATGTGTGTGTGTGTATACACACTCACATGAATGAATAAGGCATTTATTAAGCACTTACTATGTGCAAGGCACTGTGCTCAATCAGTAAGCATCTACTAAAAAGCTACTATGTCCCAGGTAGTATGCTAAGCATTAAGGATGCAAGTAACACAGTAACTCAGTCCCTGCTCTCTAGGAATTCACATTCTAAAGGAGAAGACATTGCATATGGATACTTTCAACTGAAATTCAGTGGAAATATCCCATGATCTATAGGGTGCAGAGGTAAAGCAGATGGTGATACCTCTAACGTCATTTCCATTCATAAAATTCTATCAGTTTCCAATGTTACACTATTTGATGCTCCCAAGGCCTTGAGTGGTAGGAATGTTCTTTTCTGAGACTTCACTAGGAATGGGTATAGCATCTGCAGTACCTTCCTGGAGGATGACTGGGAACTCCACAATCACTCTTCAGATTCAGGGTCCTACGGCCTAAGTACATAAAGTACTGAGGAGAGATGGCGATCTAGGTAGTGGTGGAAGGAAATTTACCTACCCTGTACCTGTTTCTACCTCAAAGTGTTCTGTTGCTTCATTTGGGTTGCTTTGCCCGCTCTGTTAGTTGACAGGTATTGAGGATGGATGGGTTCTTATCTACTACAACTATGAGCTAGTTTATGATTGTAAGGGCTGGTCTGGATATAGGACTGGTGACCTGGGGCTGGCTGCCACCCCCACGGCTCTTGTGTTTATCTGCTTGTTGGTGGCTCATAGTAGTTTGTGCTGGTGGTTATGAGGAAAATAGGCCTCTTCTCCATAATTATTTCTCTTCACAATAAGGGTTCTAGGTGGAACCTGTTTGGAAGTAGAGTCAGTGGTCTCAAGGTTTGATTGTCTCTGTCTACCTCTGTTATAAATGATAAAATTGGGGGCTAGTTAGGTTATGTAACTTTCCTAGGGTCTCATAGGTTGTGCCAGAGTTGGCAATGGCCAATAATTAATAAACATTTATTGCATGCCTACTATGTGTCAGGCAGCATACTAAATGATTGGAATGCAAATACACAAAATACAAAGAAAAACAAAGACAATCCCTGTCCCCAAGGAGCTAGCTTACTTACAAGTTAATAAAGATAGCACACCAAAGAAGCTGAAAAGGGAGGTGGGGCTTGAGGAGGAAAATAACCTACAGCCTTTAGTTGGTGAGAAATGGGGAGAAGACTGTACTTCTGAGCTTCCTCCTTAAGTGGACTCTAGGCAGAGGGTCTAGCCAGAAAGGACTGATGAAATGTGAATACCAAGCAGATTCTATCTTGCTGGATAATGAGATTTCCCAATGATGCCTTCCCAAGGAAGCCATAATGGAGGGCATTATGGAAAGATTTAAAGTTGGAAGGGACATCAAAGGTCAGCTAATTTAACCCCATCATTTTATACAAGTCAAAACTAAGCCCCCCCAAATTGATACAACATATTGTAAATCAAACACTAATTGGAAGATTAGAGATATGAACTTCTTCTGTTTCCAAATTCAGCCCACAGGCTGCACCATTCTGCTTTTCAAAGAGGCAGGAGTCCCTAGTCAAAGATCCTTTTCTGGAGGGTTAGGAGAGACAGCTCTGGGTGATAAAAACAATTCTCTACCAAAGAACACAGCCTTGTAAGTGACAATTAGGGAGGGAGAAGGAGAAGTGACAATTAGGTTCATAGGATGAGCAAAGGCCCCGAGGTGAAAGTGTGCTGAGGCATGGAAGTTAGGGTAACAAATTGGCTTCACTGGGCAGGTTTTGACTGGCAGGTCAGACCTGGCTCAGGCGGGAGGCACGCCCTTGCCTAGTAGGCCAAGCCTTGGCCAGCCATTGTGACTTGTGGTTTTCAAAAGAGGGACTGAAATTCATCGAGGACTTTTCAGGCAGATCCCACCCCGACTCTGAAGTTTCTTGTTTTCTCTCCAGTAAAGCTCACCGCGCTGAACACCCCAACGATGGAGACATTCCAGGGTAGCTGTGATTTCAACCACACACACACACACACAGACACACATACACAGACACACACACACATAGACACACAGACACACACACACAGACACAGACACACACACATAGACACACAGACACACACAGACACACACGCACAGAGACACAGACACACACAGAGACACACACACAGACACACACAGACACACACGCACAGAGACACAGACACACACAGACACACACACAGACACACGCACACGCAGGCAATCTCTGGAAGAGAAGGTAACGGCTGCCCCGCTCCATGTTAAAACTGGCAAGGATAAATCAGAAGCCCACTTAGCGCGGAGCCGGGTGACACACTTTAGGGGTACATCAGCACTCTCCAAACGCCCCGCGGGCAGGGCGGCCGTAAAGGCGGTGCCTTAGTATTGTAAGCGGTGGCGGAGAAGCGCGGCGGCGGCAGCGAGCGCTGGCTCCCACAGCCTCCCTTAATAAAAGCGCTATTGCGAGTTCTATGACCCACAGCGAATCGACTTCAGCTGCGGCTTTTATTCAGCAGTTTGTGCCTGGCGTTTGCCAGGAGCCGCCCCCCTGTTCGATTTTACAGCTTCCTTTAACGTAAATTTTGAGAGAAGATTAGAGAGTAAAGCTGTCAATTCCTAGCAGCCCATAAACTAATGAATTTAAATGTAAAATGGAGGAATTAAAATATATATTCTGGGCCTTTTTATCAGCTGCTGGCATATGTACCGATGGCTAAGATAAACTGCAGTGATAAGCATCACGCACAGACGTTCCTGGGTTTAGAAAAATGTGCTAAGAGAGAGAGAAGGGGGGGAGAGAGAGGGAGAGAGAGAGAGAGAGAGAGAGAGAGAGAGAGAGAGAGAGAGAGAGAGAGAGAGAGAGAGAGAGAGAGAGACAGAGAGAGACAGAGACAGAGAGACAGAGAGAGACAGAGAGAGACAGAGAGAGACAGAGAGAGACAGAGACAGAGACAGAGAGAGACAGAGAGAGACAGAGACAGAGACAGAGACAGAGAGAGACAGAGACAGAGACAGAGACAGAGAGACAGACAGACAGACACAGAGAGACACAGAGAAGGACAGAGAGAGACAGAGAGACAGAGAGAGAGAGACAGAGGGAGAGAGACAGAGAGAGAGAGAGACAGAGAGACAGAGAGAGAGGAATGAAAAATCTGAGAGAGGAGAGAGACAAAGAAAGAGAAATAGAAACTGAAACAGAGACAGAGAGACATGAGAAAGAAAGGGAGAGGGAAGATAACATCCCGGCTTTAGGGATGAAGTCATTGAGACTCAGGGACATGTATTGTGACTGGCATATGGTAATCCAGCTAATAAGGATCTGAGTTCAGATGTAGTCACTACATAACCAAGTAGGTGGAAATTATTTTTCAAGCTAAGGCAAAAAGAGAAAAGAAAAAAAAACAACCACAAAACTGTTCCTGAAAAGTGGCCATTCCCTGGGCTACAGACAGACATTGTCTATTTTGGATGATGATACTCAAACTAAAAGTTAGAAGACGGGTTCTAGCCTAAATCTACCATTTACATAAGACACGTTTTTGTTTTTTTTTTAACTCTCTGATCTTCAGGTTCTTGACCTGACCCAAGGAGGTGGAAAGACAAAGAATGTCCCAAGAACCTTCCAGTTCTAGCAAACACTGGATCCCCTTCTATCTTTTCCTGTTGTTTTTTTCCATTGCTATTACTTCATCCTAATAGCACTGGGAACCAATAGTTTGAGAGCAACACTGCTTGTGACCACAGTGAGCAAGGGAGAGTAGGCTGAATTGGTTAATGTAATTCCTAAGCTACTAGTCAGTTATCTTTCAAAGATAATGGACAAGAAGGAGAGGTGTTATGGGACTGAAGACAATCAAATATCCTGAATTAATTTTAAATGAGAAGAGGCAAAAAAATAAAGTTTTGGTTACTTGGGTAAGTTCTTAGATGAATGCTAGGGATGGTTTGGGAGAACTTGGGAAGAATTACAATAGCCACTATAGGGCAATGGGAATTCCTCAAGAGCCAGTCTTGCTCCAGTGACCTCATTAACCTTTTTGAAAGAATCCTTAGATAAATAGGTCAGGGGAATGTTCTAATGATATCAAACCCAAGTTTCATCAAAGCGTTTGTCAGAGTGACTCATGATATCGCACTGGGCAAGATGCAGCCATGTGATCTGCAGTACTGCACAAATCACACAGGTTCAAAGGGTTGCATATCCTGCCCCAAGAATGATAAATAAGAATGTGGTGACTTTGGAGAGGGGTCTCTTTCAGATAATTTATCTCTCTTATGGCCGTATTCTGTTCTACTTTTTAAAAAAATGGATGACTTAAATGAATCCATTAATAACTTTCTTATCAGATTGACAGATGATGTGAATTTTAACAGCTAATATGTTAGATGACAAAATCAGAGTCCAGAATGACTTAATTATGCCAAAATAATGGGCCAAAACTGATATGACAATAGGTAATAGGGATAAATTTAAGTTCTCATTGTTCTTTTTTCAGTTGTTTCTATTGTATCTGATTGTTTGTGATGCATTTAGGATTTTCTTGCTAAAGATATGGGAGTGGTTCTGATTTCCTTCTCCAGCTCATTTTATAGATGAGGGAACTGAGGCAAATAGAGTTAAGTGACTTGCCCAGGGTCATTCAGCTAGGAAGTGTATGAGGCCAGATTTGAATTCAGAGCCTCCTGATTCCAGGTTAGGCACTCTGTCCACTTACTCTTTCATGAAAAAAAAAATCGGCTACAAAAGTTGGTTGGTTGGTTGGTTGGTTGGAGGAGGGGGACATAGCAAGACAGTAATGGATGTGAAAAATATCTGGGGGTGTTTGTGGATGGTTAGCTTGATAGATTGGTGGCAATCAAAACAGTTGTGATTATGGGCTGCCTTAACACAGAGTATTCAGGATGAGAGAGCTGTGTTCCCATCGTACTCAGTCTTAGTCAGGCAACATCTGTACTAGCCTGTTCAGTTCTCAACAGCATACTGTAGAAGGGGAAGAAAAGACAACAAAGATGACCAAGATACTGAAGGGACTAAAATTATACCATGTGAAAATTGGTTGAAGGTCCCAGGAATATTTATATTGAAAAGAAGAAAATTTTGAGGGGAAGAAGGACAGGAAATAATCAATGAACAAACATATATTAAGTTCCTACTATATCCCATGCACTGTGCCAGGGGCTAGTGATACAAATACATCCCTAAAGAATGAAACAATCATTACTTTCAAGGAACTTAAATTCTTACAGGAGAGGCAAGTACCCATGTATAAATATATACAAATTATACATAGATTAAATTTATTGTTGTTGAGTCATTTCAGTCCTGTCCAACTCTTTGGAATCCTAGGTTTTCTTGGCAAAGATACGGGAGTGGTTCTGATTTCCTTCTCCAGCTCATTTTATAGATGAGGCAACTGAGACAGAGTTAAGTGACTTTCCCAGGGTCATACAACTAGTATGTCTGAGGTGAGATTTGAACTCAGAATTCATCAGTAAGATGAATTTTCCTGATTCAGTCCAGGCACTCTATCCATTGTACCATCTAGCAACCCATAGATTAAAGAGAAAGTAGCTATAAACAAGATAATTTGAGGAGGGCAGTGGCATTTAGAAGGATTTGGAAAGGCAGAAAGTGAACCTTACAGGAAGAGAAGGATTATTTGTTGAGGACTATATAACAAGGGAATTCATTCCAGGAACGAGAGATGACCAGTGCAGAGATACAGGAAATGGAATGTCATGTGTGAGTAAGAGTAGAAAAAAGGCAGTTTGTTTGAATCACAGAGTCGGTCAATAAGTAAGCATTTATTTAGAACTTAATATGAGTCAGGCACAAGGCTAAATACTGTACAGCAGAGGAAGTAATATAAAATTTTATGAAGTTTAGAAAGATAGTTTGGGGCCAGGTTGTTAAGGGCTTCAAGAGATAGAGAATTTTATAATTGATCCAAAGGAAATAGCTAGCCACTGATGTTTTTGAATGGAAAGTGGCATAGTCACATCTGAGCTTAACAAAAATTGGTTTGGCAGGAATGCAGAGGATGGAAAGACTTAAGTCAGTAAGCTCAATTAGGAGTCTGTTGTAGTCATTTAGATGAGAGGTGATGAGTTCCTGAAGGTAGATGTGGAAATTGAAGCAGCAAGATTTGGAAACTGATCAGATATATGGGCTAAGGCAGAGAGAGAAGTCAAAACAACAGCAAGGTTACCCCACTGGGAGAGAGGAAAATTGTTGGTATCATGGACACAAAGATTGAACTTCAAAAGAAAGGTGGGTTGGAACAGGGAAAGTAAGAATGGATTGACTGGGTCATTTTGAGTTTGATATATCTTTGAGATGTCTAGCTTGAAATATACAATAGGCAATTGATCATGCAACAGGAAGTTCCAGGAGAGAAACTGGGGCTGAATAAACAGACCTTTGAGGCATATCATCATTGTGATAAGACTTGAGGTTACTTAGAGTTTAGAGAGAAAAGCAGGCTAGCTAGAACAGAGCCTTGGGAGGGGCCCGTGGTTAAGGGCCATGATATGATGGATGAGCCACAAAAAAAGGTGGTAAGAAAGACAGGAAAATAGCAAATCTTTGGGTATTTGAAGGGGCTACCACCTGGAAGAGGGATTAGACCTTATTTTTTGTTTGTTTTTGATTTTTGAGGGGGTTGTTATTGGTTTTTGTTTGTTTTGCTTTGCCCTCTTGAGTTCTTTCAATCATCAGATTCTCAGTGACCTCATTTAGAGTGTTCTTGGCGAACATACTGGAGTGGTTTACCATTTCTGTTTTGAGCTGATTTTGCAGATAAGGAAACTGAGGCAAATGGGATTGACTGGTGTGCCCAGGGTCACCAGCTAGTAAGTATCTGAGGCCAGATTTAATCTCATTTCCTCCTGACATGAAGTCAGGTGTTCTATCTACTGCACCACTTAGCTGCCACCTGGCTTGGTCCTAGAAGGCAAAATTTTGAGCAATGGGTGTTGTCTCTTGTTAGTGCTTAGAACATAGTAAGTACTCGATATTTTTAATTAATTAATTTTCTTCTGATGACACTGTAAAAGATTCAACAATACCTGAAGATAAAAATTGCAATAAAAATTGAATAAAAGAGCAAGAGGGAGACCCATGTGAGAGTGGGTGGATTGCAAAATGTTGCCACTGTTAATGTGCTCATCAGAAATCACATGGAAGATACCATTTAGAAAATGTATAACCAGACATGCATGTAGGATGTTTATATGGCTTGTACGAGGGAATAGACGAAAAAAAATGATTAAAAACTTACTATGTGCCAACCTCTGTTCTTAGTGTCATCAGTAGTCTTGAGTACAAATACAAGAGCAAAGAAAGTCCCAGACCTCAAGAAGAGTGTATTCTAATAGGGCATAGACAATGCATATAGAGGACAGGTGGTCATGGTGGAGTAGATTGATTTGGAAAGTTCTAGGAGTGGTAGTGTTGATTTAAGTATGATTTCAAAATTTGTAATTTAGTGTGGGTGAGGAAGAGCAGGGGAGGGAAGAAAGGAGGAAGACAGGACTTGCTGTGATGACCGAGGAATAAAATAAAGTGTGGCTGGAACTATGCTAATTATGGTTCACCATATGAAGTCTTGTCCAATCTGGTAGCAGGTCCTCTGGGTTCTAGAAGTGAAAGAGTTAAGTCCTCCAGACCATAATCTCTGGTGTGTGCAAAAGAAAAAAAAAAACAGTCAACTGGCAGTGGCCAAGGAGAAATGTGAAATTAACAGATAGAGATTCCTACTGTTGAGCACCTGGTACCCACAGAAGGTTAAAATGATCTTTTCTCATTCTGGTTTATGATTGGATTTGGTTTCCATCTCCTTATTTAGAGTTAGATATAGAAAAAAATTAAGGATTAAAAGAATCTTCTTATCAAGTAAAAGTCAGTTCTCCCACATAGGACTGAATCATTCCCTGAAATTCTTTCTAATGTTCCAGTTTTCAATCACTTTTAAGTGATAGAGTTTCTGTCATGCCACCTGGGAGACTGGACGGTCTAATAGATACCCTAATTAGATCATTTCCAGCACAGAGAATGCAGGATTGTAACAGTCTAATCACCGTGGGCTGATGCACGCAGGAGGTGACTTCCCAAGCTCAAAGTTAATTGCATCATAATTATTACAAGGTCTGTTCCTAAAAGTGAAAAGAGAGGAAATGGCTCATTTTTTGGAAGGTACATTAACTCTTTTGGACCCATGACATCAGAATTTGGGGCATCTTAAAGTAGTGGCAGTTATTAAGCATGAATTTAATCAAAGTCTGTTATATTTCGGGTACTGTGTTAAGTGTGGGGATTGTAGACCCAAAAGTGAAGCAATAACAAATAGTCCATGCTAATAAGTGAGAGAAAATGTTCACAGATGGCTGACCATGTGGAAAGTAACCTTCAAAGCCATCAGCAATTGGGGCAACTGGGAAAGGTCCCTGATAGATGATGGTATGTGAGCTAAAGGAAAACAGGTATTCCTACGAGGTAGATGAGGAAAGAGAGCCTTCCCAGCATCAGACAACTGATGAAAAGACACGAAGACTGTATTCAGTTCATTATGTTTGAGAAGCAGCACATTGACCTGTATAGTTAGACAGAAAAATGTGGGGGGGGGCAATAATGCATATGAAGCTTGCGAAACCTAGGAAGAGTGGTGAAAAGCACTGAAGACCAAACAGCTTGGTTCATCCAGTGTGTCCCAAAAATCTTAGTGAAGTTTTATTAGAGTAAAATTACATTAAGACTTTTGCAGAATATACTTTATCTGACCCTTGAAGCTATAAGGAGCCACTGGAGTTTATTGAAGAGTAATATGGCCAGACTTATGATTTCAGGAAATTCAATTTGACAGCAAGGGTAGGATGGACTTGTATGTAGAGAGACTTGAGACAGGAGGACCTGTTAAGAGGGCTATTTGGAGTAATTCCAATGAGGTGACAAGGGTCTGAATGAGGCTGGTAGATGAATGTGGGAATGAAAAGAAGAGGATGTATACAAGAGACTTGTTCCCCATGACTGGTGAACTGACTATCTTCCTGCCCATCAGCATTTACCTCTGAACTATATCTGGTCCTTGCTTATGATGGCAAAACTATAAAAAACTATAAAAACTGGACATGGATTCTCTTCATTCATTAGACTGGCTGGCCCTTTATGCCTAGAACCCCACTGAGGTCCAAGGGCTGGAACATTGTATTCTTGGATAGGGTAATGAGAGCCAAGACAATTTTGGTCTGAGGAAACTACAAGGTTCCCACATCCACAACTTTCTATCTATGTGATCTTGGACAGGAGTGTGTTAGTAGAAAAAATGCTAGATTTGGATTCAGAAGGTATGAGTTTATATCCTGATTCTTCCACTAGCTCCCTGGGTGTCTTTGGGGAGGTCATTTGATCTCTCTGGGCCTCAATTTCCTACAGAAAATTTCACTTTACAAAATAAGGAGTTAGACTAAATGACCTCAATTGTCACTTCTAGCTCTTAAATTTTAGTCAGCCAATCAGTAAACACTCTCTGAGTGCCTGCTACATGCCGCATGCAAAAGAAACAAGGACAGAAATGAAAGTGTCCCTAGTTTTGATGAAGCTTGCACATAACATCAGAAGAATGAGTAGACATGATGGCACATACATCCACTCCCTGCTACCAAGGAGGCCAAGGCTGAGGCGTCACTTGCATTCAGGAGTTCTTAGCTGCTGGAAACAGTATTGTGTGCCCTTAGGAGCAGCTACAATGAGGAGAAGAGGAAGATGGGGGGACACAGATTAGAAACTCAGCAGCTCAAAACCTCAAAAACTCCTTATCAGGAGTGGGGTTGGGCATATGACTGGTCTTTGAACTTCCAATGAAGGCAAGATGGGAAAGAGGAGGAGGAGGAGGGAGAAGAGGAGGAGGAGGAGGAGGAGGAGGAGGGGGAGGGGGAGGAGAGGGAGAGGGAGAGAGAGAGAGAGAGAGAGAGAGAGAGAGAGAGAGAGAGAGAGAGAGAGAGAGAGATGTAGAGGGAGGGAAGGGGAAAAATGAAAAGAGTAAAGAAGGGAGAAAGGAAGGAAGGAAAGAAGGGAAAGAATTGTGAAAAAAAAGTGAATTAACATGTAGCCAAGAAGAGTGAACTTTTTAATGAGAGAGAGTATTTCAAGTGAGTATTTAACAATTTATATTTATTCTCCATCCTGAACTTGATGGAAAGACTGAGAGGACCTAACTGGATGTACATCATTTCTTCAATGATCTTTAATTCTGAGAATTTCTCTGTTGTTAGTCATTTATTTGTGATTGACCCTGAGGTGCCATCTAGCCTGACCCTGGGGCAAGACTTGGAGAAGTGGAATAGAGTGGAAGTAAAGAGAGAGATCAGATCGTTCTAGAAGGTCTGACAGGATATAAATGCAACTGAACATAAGAATTTAGTATTGAATGATTCCTAAGTCAGATCATCTTTAAGGAAATCTAATGTAATCTGAGGCATATTGGTACAAGTGAGGACTCTGAGTGACCATGTCAATCCCCTCTCTCTCCCTGAAATGAAGTAATACATAGAGCACTGGTCTTGAAATTAGAGCTTAAAATCTTGGATCTGCTACTAGTTTCTCTCCCCAGAACTCAGCTTTCTTAGCTTTAATATGAGGGAATTTGATTATATAAAAGCCAATGACTGTGGCCTAGAGCAAGGCACTTAACCTCCCCCCATCTCCTAATGTGAAGAAAAGGAGGGGGCATGTTTGACTCAATGACCTCTACAATTCCTTGGGATGCAATCTATCTCCTATGGCACTTTGATACCAGCATCAGAGGTAGAATGGTAGACAAGGTGACTCTCAGGCCTTCCACTTATGTTCACTTTAGCTTTGTGTAAAGAGATTCTGGGCCTTTTTCCCTTCTTGCAGTATATCAGACATCTTTGCCAAAATCTACCTTATCTTTTTTCCCCTTATGAGTAGATGGTAGGGGAGTATATGAAATTTTAATATTCCTGTCAAGTTCTTACAAGAAGGAATTACTATGTGAGCTGTATGGGGATGCTTGTATTCTGGGCAGGGAAGTGGATCTTAATTTCTAAATAGTAAATGTTATCTCAATGGCTTTCCTCCAGGGAAAATGTGTCTCTGTAAATCCTGAAAGCCTTGGTGGGATGGGGCTTCTCTGTGGCTCATTCCTCTGAATCCTAGCCCTGCCCCACCACCCTAGTCCCAGCATCCATGGCTTACATCCTGTCAATATCTCCCTGGGGATACCTTCACTAACAAGAGACGGAGAAGGTCTATTTCCTTGTGCTTACAAAGGTTGCTTATGAAGGGGGCAAGAGAAAACAAAATTGAAAAAAGGAAATGAAGAGGAGAGAGGAAATAAGAGGAGGTAAATGCTGTGATGATGATGATGAAGATGAAGACTCAAAGGAAATAGAAAACTCACTTGGCAGTGAAATCCTCAAGACCATGGATCATTTCGTTTCTCTCTGTATATTTCCAATATCAAAGGCAGTGTGGCATAGTTGATAAAGAGCCAGCACTGAATCCAGAAAGACCTGAGTTCAGGTCCCACCTGTGATACATACTGATAGTGTGATTCTGGCTAAGTTACTTAACCTTTCCCTGTGCTTTGTTGTTGTACAGTCATTTTTTAGTCATGTTTGACTGTTTCTGATCTCTGATATTGGAGCCTTCTCCAGCTCATTTTACAGATGAGGAAACTGAGGCAAACAAGTTTAATTGGCTTGCCCAGGGTCATATAGCCAGTAAGTAACTGAGGTCAGATATGAATTTAGGAAGATAAATCTTCCCTTCAGGCCCAGTACTCTATCCACTGAGCCACCTAGCTGCCCTTTGCTACCGACTTCCAAAGATGAAAATCTGCAGTGGAATTTCCAACCTTTATGGGTAATGAAATTTTCATAGAATAATAAAAGTTTTAGAGCTGAAAGAGATCTTAGAGGTTATTGAGTTCCACACCTACATTTTACAGATGAAGACACTGAAGCTGATAGCAGTCAAGTGATTTGTCCAGAATTTCAGAGCTAAAAATCTGAGGCAGGATTTGAACTCTGAATCAGAACTCTATGCCCACTATACCACTGAACTACCCCCGCCCCCCCAGATCTTCACAATATGGAAGAAATTCCAGGTGTATCTGTAGCAATAATAATGTCTTTTATAAGATTCACTCGGTTCTCTTTTACTAGAAGTCCTCTAGAAAAATCTGAATAGTTATTAACTAGAGCTGGAGCAACTGGGTGGTCTACAGTGATGGAGGGTTGGACTTGCAGTCAGGGAGACCTAAACTGGAATCCTCTATCAGATATTTACTAGCTGGGCAAGTTACTTAATCGCTCTCAGGCTCAGTTTCCTTATCTTTTAAGTGGATATAATAATGGCACCTGTCTCACAGGGTTGTTGTGGGAATTAAACATAACATATATAAAACATTTTGTAAACCTTAAAGTCATATATAAATAATAGTTAGTACGTTGTCAGTATTAAAATTAGTGCTGGTAACACCATTAGCATGCACATTGTTATGTTAGAGAGGATTCTTGTTCAGATACAAATTGTGATAAATGGTCTCTGAGATCCCTCCCAACTCCAACATTCTATAAATCTATAAAATTCTTATTGGTAAGATGCTGCTGCTATTCCCTCATTCCCATGATGTACCTCTCCATTGCCTGTTGGATGACCTACAATTTTAATTATTTTTTTAACTGTGGCTTTCTATGACTCACAGCCACACAACATCACCAAAAGATGTACTTTGTTTCAGGGAGTAAGCTGGAATTATTAAGATTATTATAAACTTGCCAAAATGGATTCAGCTCACTTTCTTCTTCTTGTTAAGTTCTACATACAATTAAATATCCACAAAACGATCTTTGTCTAAAATATATATAATGATAAGGCAACTTCCATTCTATGTCATCTGGACTGTTCCATGTATGCCTGTGCAGCTCAATAAACTGAGTTATGAAAGCTTTGGGGATTGAACTGGGGCTCAAAAAAAAAAAAAAGAATCTTGTTCCTCCAGTGAGAAAAGTAATAGTTAAGGTCAGATAGATAAATGGAGGCTATGTTATGAAGAAAATAAAATACTAAATGGAGCAGTAGATAGAGTACCAGCCCTGGAATCAGGAGGACCTGAGTTCAGATTCAGCCTCAGACACTTACTAGTTGGGTGACCCTGGGCAAGTCACTTCACCTTGTTTGCCTCAGTTTCCTCATCTGTAAAATGATCTGGAGAAGGAAATGGCAAACCATTCCAATATCTCTGCCAAGAAAACCCCAAACGATGCCATGAAGGATCAGATGTTATTGAAAAATGAATGATTAAACAGCAACAAGCGAATGTTAGGCAGAGGACTATGGATAATGTGTTATGGGCAATGAGGAACTACTAGGGATCACTGAGTCAGAAAAAGACAGGATAAACATCGGAGTTTAGAAGCATCTGTCCAGTGGTGGAGTGGAGGGTGTGGTATTTAGGGATCATGTTGTGACTTGCTTTTAAGTGCTCCTTAAGAAAAAAAGTCATACAAAGAGAGGAGCATGCATGTTGAGTGTTATAGGAATGCATTCATAGATTTAGGATATCTGTCAACAGGCATTTATGCACCACTAGGGGACAGGCATTGTGCCTGGTCCAGGTGAAACAAGGAGAGGAGCAAAATTATCCCTGCCTTCTGAGCTTACATTCTAATCATTAAGGGAGATAATATGTGAACACACAGATATATACATTTATCTGTTATATAAATATATAAAGTCTGTAAGGTAAATACAAGCTGATCGAGGTGGGGGGAGCAACTACGATTATCTGAAGGAGTCTAGAAAGGCCACCTTTAAGAGGGGACCTTTGACCCCTGTTTGGAAGGAAGCTAGGAGTTTTGAGGGGCAGGGGTGAAGATATAGCATATTTAAGGAATGGAGGGTAGACTGTTCAAAGAAAGATAAATGGGAGGGGAAAGTGCTGTTTTGGAGCAACAGCAGTAAGGCCAATTTGGCTGAGCTCATGAGTGTCTCAAGGCAAATATTTCTGAGTGGAAAGGTAAATTGTTCCTCATCTAATGGCTCTTCTACTTCTAACATTTGACTTCAAATTTAGCCACAGAAGGCACATTAGAAATCACCCAAACCAACTCCTTCGTTGTACAAAAGGGGAAACTGAGTCCAGAGGGGTTGTGTCCAAGGTCGTGCCACTGGTCAATGGCAAAGTTGGAATTGTCATCCTAGTACTCTTTCCATAATACCTAAAAATGGCAAAGATTATTCCGAAATTTAAAAAAGAAGAGGAAGGAAAAAATCTTCAGTCCATCTCTTTAGATTCATTGTTTTGAATCATCCTGAAGAAAGATTTCCAATGACATGCCATGAGGCTTTGTGTTTCACCCTATCTGCCCTTCTCTACTTGGATAAAAATGCTGAACACATGGGATTTTAAAGTCTTCTGATGAATATAGCTAATAGAATGGGTAACAGAATTAAGATTTTAAAAAAATGACAACTTGAAATCCTCAGCATGAGATAAAATAAGGATGAATATTAAATCCCATTTTCATTAGAAACTTCAATTTCACAAGTACAAAGTGGAGTAAACCTGAATTCTTGACAGTGGATATCTTGTGGA
>NC_092872.1:733422717-733505217 GCF_028372415.1 Notamacropus eugenii | reverse complement strand
TTCCTTTCTTTTCCTTTCCTTTCCTTCCCTTCCCTTCCCTTCCCTTCCCTTCCCTTCCCTTCCCTTCTCTTCCCTTTCCTTTTTCTTTTCGTTCCTTTCCTTTCCTTTCGTTTTTTGGATCCTTAGTCTATGCTTGCTCCCATGCTTTTCAGCATGATGTTTTCAGCCATGTTGTCAAATGCTTTCAATAAGGATGAACATGGCATCAAGGTAAACTACTGTACTGATGGTAAGTTCTTTAGTTTCCAAAGGCTATAAGCCAAGACTAAAGTGCAGGGAGTGTTGGTGCATGATTTTCTGTTTGCAGATGATTGTGCACTCAATGCAGCCTCTGAAGCAGAGATGCAACCAAGTATGGATCAATTTTCTGCTGCCTGTGCTAATTTTGACCTAATAATTACGTGGAACAATTGGTTACAACAAATGGAAAAGTTTTTAATGCTGTGGATAAGTTCACTTACCTTGGTAGTGTACTTTCCAGGGATGTACACATTGATGATGAGGTTGATGCATGCATTACCAGAGCCAGCTCAGTGTTTGGGAGGCTCTTGGCTCTGAAGAAAAGTTTGAGAAAGAAATATTAGACTGACTACCAAACTGAAGGTCTACAGAGCCATTGTGCTGACCTTATTGTTGGATGCCTGTGAAACATGAACAATCTACCAGCGCCATGCCAGGAAATTGAATTGCTTCCATTTGAACTGTCTTAGGAAGATTCTGAGGATCACCTGGCAGGATAAGGTACCAGACACTGAAGTCCTTGCTTGAGCTGAACTGCCAAGCATTCAAACTACGCTTCAGAGAGCGCCACTGTAATGGGCTGACCATGTTGTCAGAATGCAAAATGTACACTTGTCAAAAAGACTATTTTATGGAGAACTCACATGGGGCAGGTGATCACATGGTGGCCAGCAGAAGCGATATAAAGACACTCTCAAAGTCTCTCTCAAGAACTTTGGATTTGACTGTGAGACATGGGAGATACTAGTACAGGACCGCTCAGCATGGCATGCTCACATCAGAAAAGGTGCTGTGCTCTATGTGCAAAGCAGAATTGAGACAGCACAAAATAAACGTAAGATGTGCAATTTTGGAGTATCCACCCCAAATATTCACATGGACTATCTGTGCCCAACCTGTGGTACAGCATTCCAAGCTCGTATTGGTCTGATCAGTCACAGTTGGACACATTGAAATTTCACTTTATCATGATGGTGTCCTTTTGGTCCTCTTTCGAGAACAAAGGACAACAACACAATCTTGGTCAATGCTTGGGTAAATAGCATGGTAAAAAACTGGTAAAAGAAGAGAATCCTGGGTCTAGATTAGGTAAAATAATGAGCATTTTCAGCCATTAGGTGCCCAAGGCCTCGACCAGGGGAACTAAAGTGACAGATGGGAAGCTGTTCCTGAATTCTTGTGGAGATAGGGCAAATTAATCCTGGAGGGGTAAAGTGGTTTATCTAGTAACTATCAGAATCAAGGATGGTAAACCCATAGCTTCTGAATCTCAAGCCCAGAACTCTTTTCTCCACACTGAGATTTTTTTTGAATAAGACAAATCAAAGTTTTGAGAGTATACACTTTGGTGTTGGTTCCATTATGCACACATTTTATTTTAACAAGCTTTTGGCAAGCTCTTTATCAGACAGATGATGATAGTATGCTACTGTCAAAATGGATTTTTGGAAGTCATATTGATAATGTTGTAGCAGTTGATACCATACATTCTGATTTTTAAACTGTTAAACCATTTCCACTTCCTGGAATAATTAAAAATAAATATCAAACCCATAGCAGTTCAATATGGACTGATTTTTCTTTTTATTCATTTGCTTTTGAGTTCTCCCTGACATTATTCAGTTCTAAAACCTGAAGTGAATAAATACTTTTAACTTGAAGCATAGACCTAATAATCTGATGCCAAGTTCTCATGTTTGCCTGAAAGAATACTGTTATGGGAATATGTGTGTATGTATATATCTATATCTATATATATGGTGTATGTGGGCATACACATACATACCACATATATGTATAAATATATTTTATATATACACATATGCCATGTATATATGTATATATATATATATATAATATTTCAAGAACTCAAATGTGTCACTCTTCTTATATTTCTCTGCAATACAAAGTTCACTCTGAGTAGGGTTTCCAAGAGTAGTGACTAACTACTCTGAGCCATCACCACTCTCCTGAAAAGTCCCTTTCTGACTAACAATATTGGTTTATGACACAGCCAATATGACAATGGGATTTGTGACTAGGGACACATAAAAAGCAATTTATCCTGTAGGTGCATTGAATGTAGCTCTCTCTCTCTCTCACTATATATATAATGTATAAATATCATGTTCTAATCCCTGGACTAACTGACCCGTGGTGAGCATGAGAGGAAATTGTCAATTCTTGACAATTTCAATGTCGATGTGATAGTGTCCCTCTTTCTTCTTCACCCCCATCCCATTAAGTTGGATGTGGTGCTAGTGGGAGGGAAAGCTAAGCAGAGAGAAAAGTATTATGAGAAGAGGTTGGATATCACGTTGGAAAATTGGATGGGATGCTGGAAAGACAAGAATCTGGCATTTGTGATCTTGTTCACCAAAGAGCCTCAAGACTGAATAAATTGGGTCCCATTACAGAATCCAGTTTTCTATTTTTTTTAAATTCTAGTCATTCATGATGAATACCTTTGCCTTGTTCTGGGTCATTTACTCTGAGTTAGTAAGTTATAAAAAATGAATTGGTGAGGGGCTATGGGAGAGCTTAGATTTCTATGAGGATTTTTGAAAGAAGCATGGGTGGTGGTGGGACATGGCACTATCCAAAACCATCATGGGCAGAATCACTTCAGCAAAAGTAAATTGGAAAAGCAATGCAAATTATTTGCCATTTAGGACAACAGCCTAGCCAAATGACTTCTTTATGACTTTTAAAATATTTTTAAACCCTTGGGTACATATAATCAATTTTTAAACGTTTTCTCATTAATTTTCAATTTTTAAGTGCACATTGTACAAGAGAGTTTTAATCATCTGAGGAGGCCTCTTCATGGAAAGATGATGCATGTAAGAAAAATTGCACTGATTATGATGAAATGGAAGAGATTTATTCAGCTGGTTTGGCACCTCACTGATTGCCAGCCCTTTGCAAACTCCTTGACATTCAATATAGTTCATTCTTTGATTCAAAGAAATGAAGAAATGCGGATCCAGAACCAGAAAGATGGCTGCACTGTGATTGTACATGGAATCCCTTGGGGAGTGAGGAAACAAACCAAATCAATCAAGGCCTTGGAGGAATTGAAACACGTTTAAAGAAAGACTAGTATTCAGTCAGCTATCAAGGGACATCATGCATATTCTTCTGGGCCATGCCAAAGAAATAATGGTACAAATACAGTCTCTGCCTTCAGTAAGTTCATACTTTACAGAGAGTTATAAAAAAGAGGACTTAGGAGATGTATGATATTCCTCATTGATTCTCACAATGTTTGGTCTCAATTGATGGGCTTCCCTGAAGTTTCTAATTCTCAGAGCCTTTTTGAATCATACAAATTATTGAGGACCCACACCTCTTCCCCTCAAGAACTTTTGTTTATATGAGTTATGTCTATTGATAATTTTCCTTATTAGAAATAAAAAAAATCTTGGTATTATGAAAATAGTTTTGATTTAGCAGACCTCCTGAAAGGGTCTCAAGAATCCCCAAGACAACTCTTTGAGCATCAGTGACAGATAAGTCAAATGACTTACCAAAGGTCACACTGAAGGTAGTAAGTCCTTTCCTTTGCTTGCATAGCAAATGTTGCACGTAGGAAGCACTTAATGAGTACTTGCTGATTGATTCTTGATTTCAAATCCAGCATTCTTTCCATGGCATCAGCTGATATGCTCCCAAACCAATCTAATTTTGCTTCCTTTCTTCCTTCAGTTTTGCTTTTCCAACTTTCAGTTCACTCTTTCTTCATCTCTGCCTCTTAGAATGCCTAACTTTCTTCCAATTTCAATCCAAATGTCAACTTGTCTAGAAAGCCTTTCCCAGTCTCCTCAGTTGCTAGAAACTCCCCCATCAAACATTACCGTGTTTCTACTTTGTACATATCTGTATATGCCCATGAGGCAGCTAGGTGCTGCGGTTAATAGAGTGCCATGCCTGAAGTCAGGAAGAATCATCTTCCCAAGTTCAAATCCAGCGTCCAAAATTTACTAGCTGTGTGATCCTGGACAAATCACTTAACCCTGTTTACCTCAATTTCCTCACCTGTATAATGAGCTAGAGAAGGAAATGAAAAAAAACACTCCAGTAGCTCTGCCAAGAAAACCCCTTCTGGGGTCACTAAGAATCAGACGTGTCTGTAAAATCATTGAGTAAGACAACATATATGCTCAGGCTGACTCCCTTATTAGAGAGGAAGCTTCTTGCAGACAAGAACTGTTTCCTTTTGGCCTTTCTATCCCCAGAAGCTAGACAAATGCTTGGTACAGAATAATGCACACAGGCCTGGTGTCAGATATCTTGAGTTCAAATCCAGATTCAGACACTTATTATTACCCTGAGTAAGTAATTTACCCTGTTTGCTTTGGTTTCCCTCATGTATAACATGGGAATCATAGCACACCTATCTCACTGTGAGAATAAATGAGATAATACTTGTAAAAGCACTTATCACAGTGCCTGGAATATAATAAGCATCATATAAATATTATTTCGGTCCTTCCCCTCTCATTATTTGATTAGTCCAAAAAAGTCCACGTTTATTTAATATGTATTAATGTCCAAGGTGCTATGTTAGGTACTCGAAATACAAAGATAGAGATGAAGATAGCCTTGTCCTTGAGGAGCTTATATTTTCATAAGGGGAACAGTAGGGAAGAAATATAGCAAATAATTCAATACAGAATATGAAATACAAAATTATATAGTAAGAACACTGACAAGGGGAAAGATTAGGAAAGGCTTGCGGTAGCAGGCATTATCCGAGCCTTGGACTTTTTTATTAGGTGCCAGTGACACCTCCATTAACACAGATAATTAAGAGTTGACTATACATAACTGGGAACAGATGTTCAGACTTAGAAACTCTATATGTCATTACTAAAGATTCAACTTGTTAATATCTATTCACTCCCTTGAGGCAGCTACCACCTCCATACAAATAAATCCCCAATCAATGTTTAGCCCTATCTTTCTTGTGAGATCCAGACCCATCTGGTGTAAGAGAAAAAGTCTTGAACTGGAAATAAGCAGACCTGAATTTGAATAGCAGTTCTGCCCCAACCTGTGTGACCTTGGAAAAGACTTTTAACTTTGTTGGATCTCAGATGATAAATGGTGGTGGCTCTCATAGGAATATGGAAACAGTGGGAATCTTGGATTTCTGCCTGGTGATCCACCCTTAACTCATTCCTATACCTTCTTCTAACATGAGGTCTTTGAAAAGGATTTTGAACCTGAGAGCTGGTAACAAGGCAACCCTTTCACCAGTGGACTAAAACCAGGAAATAATTTTTTAAGAGTCTGAGACTTCCTGCTATATTTCAAGAAGATTAATTTCTACACTGCCTACTTCTCAGAGCTATTGATTTCAGATGGATACCTTTGTCCCTAGGGCCTTCTTAACTGTGTTCTCCTGCAAAGGCCTTCTTGTACCAGGAAGCTGCCAAGTCTAAGTACTTACCGCTCCTTCCACTGAAGCCTTCTCCTCGGAACAGGGAGTCTGCTCTGGCTCAGAATGCTAAGTCAGGGTCACTTTTTTTGGACAAATTAAAAAGAATGGTACAGAGACACAGAGAACATTTCTGAGAAACTGAATAATTATGAGCCAGCTGGATTCCCCAAGGCTTTCCTTGGACCTTTCCACTAAGCTTGGGAAATATCTTCTCTCATCATGCTTCTCCTTGCTTTATCTTTTCCTTCTCTCTCTCCCCCTACCCCAACTATCCACCTCCTACTTACCTAGTAGGTCTTTATCCTGAATCCAAATACAATCCCATTTCAACCTCCCCCAACTACTTACCTCCTACTCCTCTACTAGGTCTTTATCCTGAATCCAAATACAATCCCATTTCAACCTCCCCCAACTACTTACCTCCTACTCCTCTACTAGGTCTTTATCTTGGATTCAAATACAATCCCATTTCAACCTCACCCAAATATCTACCTCCTACTTCTCCAACAGTTTTTATCTATCTGCTCCCACCTATCATTCCCCCCTTTTCCAGATTCCTAGGGATCATAGAGTCAATCAAACCCACAAATATATATGAAGTGCCTTATATGTACCAGACTTCTTGCCAGGCACTGGGAATGCACATATATAGAATGAAACAACCTCTGATCTTCAGGAGTTTACATTCTAATTGGGGGGAATAAACAAAAGTGGAGTTTGGCTAGATCCCAGAGTTAACAGGATGATTAATATCCATTGATGCTAGAATGATAGGCTACATGCAGGTTGTGAAGGGCTTTCTAAACTAAAAAGGAGCTTCTATTTTAACTTGGAGTCAATAGAGAAGCAATGATATTGATCGAGTAGGGGAATGACATGATCAGGTCTGTGCTTAAGGAAAATCATTTCATCACCTGTATGGAGTAAATGGAATAGGGGGAGACTTGAGACAAGTAGACCAATGAGGAAGCTGTGGCAGTCATCTGGGTGAGAGATCCTGGGGCAGATGGAAAAGATGTTGTAACAGTCAAAATGGTGAGATTTGGCAGTTAGTTGCATGCATGAGGTGAAAGAAGCCGAGGGATCATGGATGAGACTGTAGTTATCAATGTGAGAGATTAGATGAATGAAGTTGTCTTTAAAAGAAGTGGGACATTTAGGAGATGTATAGGGAACATGCAACAAAGAAGGTCTTTTGACATCTAAATCTACCATTCTTTGTATTATCTTCTTTCTCTTTCCTATATGGATTCAGAAGTCAGATGACTGAAAAATACATAAGCAATTGCACCTTTGAAAAGCATGGCTCTAATATCTTGGTCTGAAATCAGTCTCAGCAATCTATCTGCATTAGGACTATTATTCCCCCCAAATTTTCCATCCCAGTTATATAGCCCTTGCCTCATGGTGGGCTTTGGGTGCCCCTCACCTTGTCATCAGGTGATGTGTGCAAAACTAATTGTATTAATCTAACAAAAACATAGATCAGTAATGACATTTTCTTGCCAAGGAGAAATTCACAGCCAAATATAAATTATATTTGGATGACCTCTTGTTTAGGATTCTTTATACCAGGCTTGCCCTCTATTAGCAAAGATAATCAGGAGCTCACTGTGATTCAGAAGGGAGAAATAGATCATTACATATGTGTTTCCTCAAGACCTCCTAGAGAATGTATTAGCTTACTCTACTGTATTTATCTGGTGGTGACCCCTTTCATGTAGTTGGTTTAAATCTAGCCTCATGTTGAGAGACACCACACTTCAGTGAAGATGCCAGAGATGTAACAGGTCCAAATTTCATGCCAGAGAACCAAGGAAAGAAGAAGACTGTTGAGAAACATGCAGCACCTCTGGATAACCACTTGGGCCCACCGTTGAATGGTGGAGAAGAATGATCTAAGTTGCTTTTGTGAAATTGCATATCTCCTTTATGGACCACAGGCTTACAAGCTTTCCATGAAAGTAAAGGCCCATCTTAACAATGTGAACACTGTACTAAGGATACTTGCTACCTAGAATCAAAATGTGAGACACCTTGGCCTTTGAGATACTCAAACTGAATAGATATAGACATAGATAGATAGATATAGAGATGGATATATTTATCTTTCTCTCTCTATATACATACATACATACACACACATATGTATCTCAAACGGCAATGGAAAGTTCACAGTGAGTGTGAACAAGTTATAACCCATTACCAACAAGAAATTCCCACTCCCTGGAAAAAAAGAAATAGGAATAAAAGACAAAAATCAAGAATTGTATAAAGAAGAGATGTGTCTGTTCATAGGATAATGACGATGATAATAAGTAATGTCTATATTGCATTTTACGACGTTCAAAGTGTTTTAAATTTCGACATGCTATGTTATCTCATTCGTTCCTCTGACAAAAAAGAAACAAACAAGTACAAGCCCTGCTAAGCAGGTGTTATTATTATAGCCATCTTACAGATGAGGAAACCAAGTCTGAGAGAGATTAAATGACTTGGAAACATATCCACCAACATCCTATAACTGTCAAGTGTCTGGGACAGGATGGGAATTTCATTTTTCCTGTCTCAAAATCTGTAATTTTAACTATTGCTCATTGACAAGAATAAAGGATGATGACAAGCACATAGTACGTGCTTAAAACAATCTTACTTTTTTGGTGGTGATTGTGGTGGTCATGGAAGGAATGAAAAGCCCGAAGTCCCATGGGGTTTCAATGCGCTCATGCTAAGAATTGTGGTTAATCCTGTAATATCTGAGTTGGAAGAGAGTCCTGAATCCACTCTTGTCTCTCTTGTTAGACCATGAATTCCTAAGGACAGCGCCTTTTCTTTTTTTTTTTTCCTGTCATGGTATCCCCAGTCTTAATGCAGTGCCTCACATATAATTGTTGCTTTAAAAATGCTTGTTAACTTGACTCTAGTCAGTCAGTCAGTACTTTATTAAGTACCTACTATGTGCCAGGCAGTGCATTAACACTGGGGATACAAATATAAAGGGGAAAGGCAGTCCCTGATGTCAAGGAGCTTATGATTTCGATGGGGGAAAAGATAATACAGAAAAGGAAGTTATAAAGGGGGAAGGGGCACAGGGCATGCCTGACATGAGCATTGGGGCATATTGCTCCTAGATTTTAAACCAACCAGAGCAGTTGTTGGAAAAGGAAGAGTTGCCTGAAAAATTCTGAGACATCTATAAAGGACGTCTTTGGGAGGAGTTTATTGCTCTGCCCTCCTGCCCTTCACTTAGAGGTGGCAGGCAACTGTAGATGAAGTGTTGAGTACCTAAAGCTGAGTCAGCGTGAAGGGGCATGAGATTGTGAGGGATGAACTTATCCTGGGGAAGGTAAGATGTTCTCTATGCTTGTTAGATTGACTTCATCCAAAGGATAGTAAAGAAGATTTTAGGACTGAATGCAGCTTACTTTTAATTGAACCTTTGTTCATAATTTGTACCCATTTTGTCTGAGTTGTTTCTTATTAATGTAAGTTGTCAGCAGGAAGGCACTATTTTTCACATTTTGTGTTTAGGTGACCTTTTTGGGGTCTTCTTTTGATTTGTTCTGTACTTCATGTTTCAACTCCCAAACAGAATGTCTGGCTCATAGTACAGACTTAGCAAATGACTGCTGAACTGAATTGTGTACAGTGTCCTATCTCCCACTAGACGATAAGGGCTATTTGGCTAACCTTTTACGCTCTCTAGTGTCCAACACAGTGTTTTAATCAAATAATATGTTGTTGTTGTGTTTGTCCTTCGTTCTCCAAGAGGATTGTGACATCAGGGTGATGATGACATGACTAGCAATTGACTGTGATTTGAGTGAGGGAGGGCTGTGCAAGGTTACCACCCTCACTTTCTTCTCCAGAGCCATGTAGGTCCAGTGGCCAGATATTCATCAGGATGATGGGAGATGGCCCAGGATGCGGTAGGAGACCCTGGCCCTTTTAGGCTAAGGTCTTTTCAGTTTTTCAGTTTGAGTGTGGTAATGCCCATTCAGTGAAAAGGCTTCTTTAAGAAGTGAGTCAAGGGATGGCCCCTGTAATTTAAAAAAATATCAAATTGAGAGGAGAAGACCCTCAAGGTTGCTGGCCAAAAGAGAAACAGTTACTATTTACATTCACTCTGATCCAGGAGGGACCCCCAAAACAGACATTAAGTGGTACCTGGGTAGGGTCCTATTGTTGTCCAAACTATGAGATACAGAATGAAATGGGCAGCTAGGTGTCACAGTGGATAGAACACTGGTTCTGGAGTCAGGAGGACCTAAGTTCAAAACTAGCCTCAGACATTCAGGTAAGATCCATGTTGAATTGAATTGTCATAGTGTCATCATAACACTAATCTTTGGTGAATGCCTACAATATACAGGTATTATTATTGCAAAGTATTATTGAAATTTTGCAGAAAACAAAAGATACTGAGGCTGAGCAGGATTAAGTCACTTGCCTAGAGTCACACTGCTACCAAATGTCTTAGGCAGGATTTCAGCTCACATTTTCCTGACTACAGATCCATTGCTGTAATCACTACATATTGGCAAGCCTATGTGTAGTCTGATCCTATGGGTGGTTTCTTTAATAACACCACTTACTAGACACTGACACTCTAGATATGCCTAAATGCTTGGGTTTTCTCACTTCTCTTATTATTATTATCATCTTGGGGAGGATGAGGAGAACTACCTGAGTTTTTTCCCATCACTAGAGATATTTCCAAATAAAAATTGAATTTATCTCCCCAAAAGTTGCCTTTAAGTATCTGAGTATTTGTCAAAAGGAAGAAAACATAGTTTTGTTGTGTTGTACTACATTTAAAAATAGGAGACATGGTGGGAAATGGCAAGGATGAAAATTTATACTTGATGCCAGCAAAGACTTCCAAACAAGTAGAGGTATCAGAATGGGGAGCTTTGTTTCTCCTCATTGGAGATCTTCAGACAGAGGCTTAGAAATCATTTGTTAGCTATATAGTAGAGGGAAATCTTCTTCTGGTGCCAGTGAGTCTAGAAGGTCTCTGAGGTCCTTTCCAACTCTGAGATTGAATGATTCTCTGAAATATAGATTTGTTATCCAGGTGTCCACGCTCATGAAATGGCGCTGCCATATTCAAGATTATATGGTGTGAGAGAGCTCTCCTTTCTCTTTTAATCCCCTCCATTCTGTGAAATTGACAGATTTCTTGACCTATATTCTCAACATATGGGTTGAAAGTTTGGCAAGAACACCACCAAGATCACTTGGAGCTGGCCTAGGCTTGGCCCAGTGCCTGAAAATAGGACAGCTGCTCCATTTCTTTTTCAGTCATTCTTTCTAAAGCAACATTCCTCAGAATAATTCCACGAAAGGAAAGCCTTTCAGATGAAATTGGTAACAGAGTTTGGTTGCTGACTCCTTGTGCCCCGAAATGTAAAGAAACCAGGCTGCAGGCTCAACAGTTATAAGAGTTGTGTTTACACTGTCAGGACTGGTGAATAGTTTTCTAAAAGCAGCCAGTACTAGTGAAAGTAATAGGCGGTTAATAGAATGAGATCAGTGTTTAGCACCTACTGGGTATCTAGGGGCTAGTGATACTTACACACACAATTTGTCAGGTAATGTAGTAAAATCAAAGCTTGGATCTTAGGTCAAAACTCCTTGCTTTGTGAACTGCCAGTCTCAGAGCTGCTTCTATCTTGGTCACTGCCTTTTCTCTGGATGAATCAGACTTTGTCTGGTGCTGTTCTTGACAGTCTCATGGCACAAGGTACCATGGGACATGTCAGTGACATGACACCTCTATCAACATCCCTGACACTGTAGGTTAAGGAAAGATGGCTATTTAATGAGGATTGTCATTTTTATTTGAAAAGGATAGCAGTAGAGTTAGATAAGAAGACTCTATTTCAAGATCAGGTTGTTGGAGAACAACTAACTGAGATCTTTAAAGTGTGCTTTTCTTCTCTGGAGAGAGGTGATGAAAATTCTAAACTTAGTCCTATTAGATTGCAGGTTTTGCCTACCTTTGCAATTTACATTACAATTGTCCTTCAGAGGTACCATGTGACCTTCCAAGATGACTTAAAGAGAAGGAAGTCTTGAAATTAAGTGACTGCCCATCAGTCCAGAGAGGCTATGAGACTCTCAACAACCTCTTCTTTGGGACCAAGTACGAAGACCAATACTACAAAGCAGGATCTCCTGGACCTTAGGATTAATTTTGTTTGCTAGTTGGAGATCTTTTTATTGGACCCTTGTACTTGTCCCCAGATTGAATGGATGAAAAATAATTGGGCTGCCCAGCATATATGTAGAGGGCACTGCTGACTACTGGCCCCCATCAGTGATGGCTAAGTTTTTGTTGTCTTTGGTAGAGGGAATATCTTCACCTGGAATTCCTTATACTCACAAAGTCAACAAGTGAACCCACAAAGGAAAATGGAACACCAAAGATCCCAACTGACTGACTTTCCAAGGCACCTCAACCACTAAAACTTAGATCAGAAGTACTATGAGTTCCTCAGCCTTAATCTATAAGACAAAATCATGAGTGCTTAAAGGCTGTCCTGATAGATGAAAGTGCAGAAGTGTCCCTAAAGATTGGCTTCATGAATTTTAGGTATATTTACTGGAGTTAGGGGTGCAGTCTTTGGCCATGAACTGAATCAATAAATGTGAGATTTGAATCTTGAATCTGGGTCTCAAATTAAACTGTAATTGGTGAATTTAGCCAGGTAGAGAGTTAAATGGGCTAAGGACATAGATTTAGAGGTGGAAGGAGACTTGAAGTCCAACATTCTCATTTTATAAATTAGGGAACTGAGGCAGAAAGAGGTTAGTAGCTTTTTCTAGGCTACACAGCTATTAGACATCTGAAGTGGGATTTGAGTTCATTTTTTCTTGACCTTTTAGCTCAGTGCCATCTTCACTACAACAGGTTTCCTCTTACTTTAGATCTAGAAAGGACTTCATAGGTGAAGCAGTTCAAAGGCTTCATATTCCAGATAAGTAAACTGAGAACAAAAGAGGCAAAGTGATTTATCCAAGGTCATACTTAATATGGAAAGTAAATAATAAGCTGGGGATAGTGACACACAGCTATATTCTCTGCTAGTAGGAAGGTTAAGTTTGTGAATTGTTTGAGCTTGGGAGATTCATTAGGGTTAAAGGCAGCTAGATATTTCCTGGAGCAATGGGCTTGGAGTCAGGAAGACCTGATCTCAAATCTGCCCTCAAATGCTTAGTTATGTGACCCTGGGGAAGTTGCTCAATCTCTGTCTGTCTTAGTTCCCTCAACTATAAAATGGGATAATAATAGCACTTGCCTCCCAGCATTGTTGTGGGGATCAAATAAAATAATATTTCTAAAGTAATTAGCCCAGTGCCTGGCATATAATAGGCACTATACAAATCTGTTCTTGCTTGCTTCTTTCCTCAAGCTGATTAAGTGCACACATCCAGTCCTATAGCAATATGGTGAGCCCCAAGGAGGAGTGAGGAGATGCCAGACTGTGGAAAGAGGAGATAACTGACAGCTTAATCCTTCTGTGCCAATCATTAGCAGGTTCAGTAGCAGGTTCAGCCTGTGTATAGCTGCTGTAATTCTAGCCTAGGCAACATAGGGAGACTCAGTCTCAATAAATAGATAGATGATAGATAGATAGATTAATAAATAAATGAATGGATAGATATATAAATAAATAAATGAATGAATGAGAAAATGATAGATTAAGGATTAGAACCCAGGTCCATCTGATTTCAAATCCAAAATTCATTTCACTATCTTTTAGTATACTATGCTGCAGGGAATACATGTATGTATGTATGAAACTTGGGGCAAGGGATGAGAGCACAATATATTTAGAGACCAGTAGTAAATCTGTGATTTAATTAAAATGGGGAAATCCAAGAGAGCAAACTCCTTCTACCAACACAGTTGAACTCCTTACCTGCTACTTAGAGTCTTATAGAATAACCTAGAGGTCTAAGAGGTTAAGGAATATTTTCTGGGTCACATAACTATGTAGGTTTTATTAGAGGTTGGACTTAAATTCAGATCTTCTGGGCTCCATAACTAACATCCTTTTTTATAAAACTGTGATTTTTCTTATGCAAAGTTAAGAAAATAGAAATATATTTACCCCTCTGGCCCATTCCACTGGGCCACATGCTTGGGTCACTTCCAGTGATGTAGGAGTTTTAGCAATTGTCCCATCTCTACCCTTTTCCAGCACATTAGGAGGATTCAGGGTTTTGTGGTTCAGTCATTTTCAGTTGTCTGACTCTTCATGACCCCATTTTGGGTTTATTTTGGCAGAGGTACTGGAGAAGTTTGCCATTTACTTCTCTAGCTCATTTTACTGATCAGGAAACTGAGGCAAAACATGGTTAAATTACTTGCCCAGGGACAGACAACTAGTAAGTGTCTGAGACCAGATTTAAACTCAGTAAGGTGAGTCTTCCTGACTCCAGTCTGGTGCTCTATCCACTGAGCATATCAGCTCTTCTTATAGAAAATCCATACAAATAAATATGAAGAGATTTCAGGGGAAATAGTAAAAACAAGTAGGGCATCAGAGAAGGCTTTTTGAAGGAAGTAACATTCAAGTTCATCTCTTGTGAGCTTCAGTAAAAGTCAGTGTCTTCAGTATAGATCTCAGCACATGAGAGTATGGCTTTAGACTAATTTCCTGCAGTGAAATGACTTATAGATGAAATCAACAGAGAGCATATAAAACCATACATACTCTCATTCATTCACACAAGCCACTGAGAGAGTCCCTTACTTACTATGTGTGTGGGGAAAGGATTACTGTTAATCCAAGCAAAGGCCTGAATAGTGATGGAGTAGAGAAACAGATAGAAATGTAAACTGTCAGTTCAAATATCTAGATATTTTAAGGAGTTAAGCTTGTTGGAATTATTTTTAGCTATAAGGAACCTCGGAATCCCAAAAAAAGCTAATTTTACAGTCAAGGAAACAAAAGCCTGGAAAGATTAAGTGGCTTGCAGTGTCTGGCACTTAGTAGGTGTTAAATAAATGTTTCTTGATGATTATTTGTCATATACCATATCATCTCAAAATAAATATTATAATCCAAGAATTCCATTATTTTCTTTACAAAAGTCTTGTTTCAGCATTTCCTTTTAGGGGCAGAACCACTTGACAATGAACTTTTATAAAAGAGTTTATCATTTTCCTAGAGGTCCCTAATTGAGGTGACCCTGCACATTATATAATCATGGGGCTGATTAAAAAAGAGGAACACATTTAGCTCATGGAAGCCCATTGTTTTGTCCTTATGTAGCACACATAGTTCTTTCTCCTAGAGCTGTGCTTTCACTTCAGGTGAAAAGATTCAAAATTGCTCAAAGACAATGGACCATAAATGGCCTCAGGCAATTAATAAGTAAGTTTTGTGTATATGTTCGCAGGGAAGAGAGAGGATCAAGAATGAAGGTTCTTAATGACATCTCCTGTGGACTGTATAAATTGATGAATTTCAAATGCAGCCATTTATGCTAAACAAGGTGAAAATGGTGAAAAGACTGACTATATTTTAATGTGCTATAAAGATATTAAAAGCCTCTGGCAGTCCATAAAATATCATCCCTCCACTCTGAATGGAGTGCCCATTACCAGAGAAGGGCTTCGTTAATCATAGACCGATAACAAAATGTGTGGGGTGGTTCTAATTGCTAATAGGCATTGCAGAACTGGGGGAGGGGGAGAACCATATTTTAATCCCATTCCTATCTCTTCCCTGAACAGCCTAAACCAATGTTCCTTTCCGCTTTTTATTAGTCATTTTAATTTGTCTGAGAATTTTTACTTCCTTCACAGCTAAATTGTCTAATTACATTAGATAAGATTCCATTTTCATTAAAAGCCAGGGTACATATGTTTGCTTAGCTAAACATGTGTAAACAGTTAACAGTGAAACGTGTAAGTGGATGGGTGTGTGTTTTTGATTTTAATTTTTTTGTTGTTGTTGTTGAGTTTAATTAACCCCTGAGTCCTGACATTCAGGATTTTGCTGACTGCTTTTTCCATTGCTATTTAGAAAAGCCTGGGAAGAACCTGGAAATCAAAGCCAGAGAAGAGTTTTGAGGTCATCTGCCCCCCCCCCCCCCCCCACAACAGCTTTTCAAATGAGAAACTCTGGTCCAGAAAAGGGAATTAGCTGGACCAGGACTGTACAGCTGGCTTTTTGTCTTTGGGTTCCCTTGGAAATATTCTTCCCGTGGCATCCCATTTTTCTGCAAATATGGATTACCTTCTTAGCTATGAATTGGTAATAGATAAACCTGAAAAGTGTCAGTGGATAAAGGAAGCCTCTTGATTGGGGATTTAGGTTATAGGTGAGGATTTTTTTTCTGAAGTCTCCAAATAAATCTTTATGGAGCACACAGGAATTTAAACAATATCAGGAGATGGGAAGAGAGGTTTCCAGTTCAGACCTGATTGTCATCAGATAGGGCAATGTCTGAATGTGAGACCGTGGCTAGGAGAATTGTATGAGTCCCTAGAATTACATGGTCAGTCTATCAGTTAATCAGAGATTCCTTAGGGGTCTTCTGCCCTTCAGGAGCTGTGATAATTGATGAACATACAAGGACAAAAGAAAAACAATCCCTCCCTGCAAGGAGTCCACATTCTAATTCTGTATGTATGACTATACTATACATAATATATACAAAATTAATGCAAGATGGTTATGGGAAGAAGGACATTATGACCTGTAAGGTAAAGGGTTTGTGTGTAAAAAAGCACTTGAATGAAGTCTTGAAAGTAATAAGAAATTCCAAGAGTAAGGGTTGAGTAGGGAATGCATTCCAGGCTTGGGGGACAACTGATTCAAAGACATGGGACACTGTATGTGAGAAATAAGAAATAGGCGAATATAGTTGGATAGTCAAGTGTATGAAATACTCTATCTAGGTCGCATCATGGATAGAATGTCAAGCCTGGGGTCAGGAAAACTTGAACCTGAGTTCAAATATGACCTCAGACACTTACTAACTGTGTGACCCTGGGTAAGTTACTTAATCTTGTCTGCTTCAGTTTCCTCATCTGTAGAATTAGCTGCAAAAAGAAATGGCAAACCATTCCATTATCTTTGCTAAGAAAATCCCAACTGGAGTAACAAAAAGTCAGATGTGACTGAAATGACTGAACAACAACACAGATAGGATTAATGTAATATAAAACTAGGAAGAAATCAGGCTGTGAAGAACTTTGGTGTCATTCAAAAGAGTTAAAGGGAAAGAAGCTTTTCTCTACTCCCATTTCCTTCCTCTCCCCCCAAAAAGAGACAAAGGAGAAAAAAAAATCAAGTCCACTGAGGATCATCTATATAACACAAGAACTGAGAATACTTTAAATGTAATAGGGGTATTAAGTTAGCCTTCCTTTTCAGATGATATGAGTTCTAATCTTACCTCAGATGTGTCTATGGAGCCAGGAAAATTATATAAGTTGTTTGGATCTCAATTTCCTAACTTGTAGAATGAACGGTAGGTAGACATGATGGCATGTAAATTCCTTTCCAACTCTGAATCTCTGATCTTATCATCCTTTGGTGTAGTGTAGACTCTTAAATTAACTTAGTGGATTTTTTTGGTTGTTGTTTTGGTTCTGCATTATTTTTCTGAAAGAGATTCTAAGATTTGTCTGTGATCAGGATAGACTTTCAGCAAACCTTTATTGTATTAATGGTTTAAACAGAGATGAATGGATCTTGTATAAAGACAGGAATGGTACAAAGACCTGCTTCTGAGTCTTCAGGAAATATGCCTGGGGGCTTTACGTGCCTGTCCTAACTCCAGTGGGGGTTATGATAAAGAATGAAACAATAATTTTTAAAAGGAAGACCTTTTGCAGAAATATTTTTTAGAAGGGTAAAATGAGCCCTCTGTGAAGGGCAAAGACAACAAGAAAATATAATCAAGCCAAGAGTCAATTTGTGCTTTCACTGGGCGTTTTGTACAAAAAGTCACACTTGTGTAATTCTGCTCCTCTCCTTGATTTTTTTAATAAAAAAACCAAGGAAACCTACTCAGTGGGCTGGTCTCCTTTAGTTGAAAAGCTTGCCTGCCTCCATCTGTCTATTTTGAATAAAGTGGATGGGCCAAAAGGCATCTGCCTTCTCAACACAGTGAGTTTGGTGACTTCTAAGACCCTGGAACAAAGTAGGAAGTACACTGCATTGTGGGGGAGCTAGAAAGTGGCCTGTGGTGGAAAATGCAGGCAGAGACCAAAACCTATCTGTGCTGAAACTGGATATTGAACTAAGATGGACAGCTGGAATGCGGTAGGATTTGAAGTGGGTTTTGACTAGAGGATGCAATCTAATCAGAACCTGTCCCTTCCTATGGATAAGAAATCAATCAATGACCATTTATTAGGAGTATAGATTTACACCTCAAAGGGACCTTAGGAGTCTCTGACACAAACACTTATTCTAGATTTTGCAAATGCAGACAATGGGTCCTGCAGAGATTAAATGATTTGCCCAATGGTGATACAACAACTAAGTGTCTATATTGGGATGCACATATGTCACCCAAAGGTAAAAATCACATAGGCAGCATCTGAGTTGGGATTGCAACCCAGGTCTTGACTCTTATTCTAGTCCCTAATGTTATGTGCCTCTTCAATTAACTTCTTATCAAGGCATCATATCAAGTGCTTTCTATCTGTCACGTACTACTCTATGTACTGAGGATATAAAGGAGAGAAATGGCAAGTGAGGAGTTTATATTTCATGGCAGAAGACAACAGAAACGTAGAAGTCAGAGGATAGTGGGGCATCTTAACTGAGGAGGGTTTAGAAGCAGTGCCAGTGTTACATCTTGTCAGGAAAGGTGACATTGGAATTGGGAATCAGAGACTTTTGAAAGCCCAGAGGTCTAGAACAACATTTTATTTCTTCACACTTGGAATTCCTTTCTAAATATCACTCTTTGTGGAATGAATAATGAGGAAATTGGCTGAAAAAGTTTGTTAACATCCATTGGTTCTCTCCCTTAGAGAATGGGACAGAATAAGTCTAAGTTTTGATGGGTATGGGAAAGTTTCCATTTGATCCAGAAAGTACAGGTCCAGGAAGGAAAACCAAACCAAACCAAACCAAAAAAAAAAATAAAGAAAGAAATAAACAAAAAATAGAGTGTAGCAGCACCCTGGACAGTAAAAATCTAGGTGTGACTACTGCTTTGAACTTTGAGTCTCAAAGAACAATTTTTCACTAAATCATAAATACATTGAAATAAAGAAAAATTAGTGCTGAATTTTGACAAAGATGTGTCTGAATTCTGTCTTTGCTACTCCATTATGTCATTGGAAAAGCTCCTTAATCTCTCTGAGCCTCAGTTTCCTCATTTATAAATTAGTTCCCTTCCAGTTGGAGCACTGTCAGTCTAAAATCCTATGAATTGAATTGCTTCATCGAGTGCTGTTATTTTTTAAATGACTTCCCATATTCCCAACCCATCCCATTGTTCAAGGGCCACAGGATCATAAATTTAGAACTAGAGAGAACTTCACAGGATATCTAGTCTAAATCTGTCAGTTTTACAAAAGAAGGAAGAAGCCCAGAGAGGTGACTTGCCCACAGACATGCATTAAATGCCAGAGGCTGAATCTGAATCTAAGTACTAAATGCTAAGAACTAGTATTCTTTCCACTGCTATCTTTGGATAAAGTAAGTCCTCCTCTCTTAATCTACAAACGTAGCTTCAATTGTTGCTGATTCCATGTCCTGACTCTTCTCCGCCATTCCTGCCCTGTGCCTAAGTTTCTATAAACCTCAAAATCGTTGATACTTCTCATAGATTTTGACATCATCTGGTCCCTCCTTCAGGCATGTTTCTTTTTTTCTAATTGCTAGGTCACCTGGCCTTTTATTCATTGGTGCCCAGACTCTCAGCTTTTGTGTTTGTGGTACCCCTTCCCTCCTCAGTGTACAATCCAGTTCTATTTGCAGGTAGTTATACCATGATCCAATGTGATGGTGTACCTGGAAAAATTCTCTGGTTCTTATCTGGTGTAACCACTGCCCCATGGGCTAGTTTGATAATGTGTGCTCAAAATAACCCTTGTCTCAGGGAAAGAGAAATATAGATAAATGGTAGTGTGGAAGCTGGCCATTGTTTGTCTTCTTTTACATTTTAGTTAGTGCCCTTTCTCAAAGGCTGTTAAAGAAAGACTTTGGCTTCCCCAATCCAGTCTCTGGGCAGAAATAGATTCATTTGTGAAACACTCCTTGCTCATTTTCTTCTATTCCTGTCAATTTCCCTGTCCATGGTCTGACTAAAGAACCTGGAGCCTCCTATTGGAATGGTCTTGGGAAAAAGACCTGCCCAGAAAAGTCAGAACTGTAATTCCCAGAAAGTTATTGAATAGAGACTTTATTAAACTTTTCCATAAGCCTCATGACTCTGGCAATTTGCCATTGTCACCACACCACCTGTCACTTTGATTAACTTAAAAACTGGAAAAGAAAAATAAAGCAAAAAGGAGAATGGTACATAATGCTTGTTCAGCAGTCATTAAATCAAATCCAGGGATTTCCACATGAAACAGGAAAACTGATGTGGTCATCTCTTTCCTTTCCCACTCTGATCCAACTCTTATAACTCTAACCATAAGCTCCCTTCCAAACCCACCTGTCATTTATAGGATAAAAGAAGAAGGGAGTGAATAGATATATAAAGAAAAGAAGAGATTGGAAAGGATGAAAGGGAAAGGAATATTGCATAATTTCACACCCCCACAAAGAGGAGTACCTTAAAATGAAGACTCAAAGCAATGATCATTCTTGCAATAAACTCCCCCATGCCCTACTCCTTGACTATGTTCTCCTTACACACAAATAATTCAGGAAATTAGTGCATCACTTCTGAAGTCAATGGGCCTAATCATTAGCTAAGTTAGAGTTCCTTCTATAACATTTCCAACAATTGGCCATCTAGCTAAGCTTAAAGATAGCTCAGTGATAAGAAACTCATCACCTTTAAAAGCAGCAATTCTATTTTTTGAATAGTTTTAATTGTTAGGAAGTATTTTTATTTGTTTTATAGTGAAAACTGCTTTTCTTTAACTTAGAACCACAAACCTAGAGCTGGAAGGGAACACAATGACCATCTTATCCAGCTACCTTTTACAGATATAGAAACTAGGCATAGAGAGGGGAAATGGCTTACCCCCAAGGAAATACCTGATTAATGGCAAGAGTAAAAATAGTCTATAACCTAGGGAGTACCAACTGACATAGTAAATAGAGTGCTGGACTTGAAGTCAGGAAGACCTCAGTTCTAATCCATCCTCAAATAATTGCCTGAGTGTGTGGCCCTAAGCCACACTTATAAACTGTAAATTACTGTAGCAAATTCCAGCTATCATCATCATCCTCATCATCATCATGAATTGCATAGGAGTTTACTACATTCATTGTAGGAAGAGTTTCAATAAGATAAGCCACTCCCATGCTATTCAGCCTTTGCTGGATTAAAACTACATTTAATATAATTCAAGTCCTCATCAAGAAGGTGGGTTATTAGAACAGAGAGCTTAATATCCATGATGCTAAGAAATAAATCAGGTCTTCTGATATTTTGGGAGAGGGTAGAGAGGATTCACTTTGTTCTGTCACCTTTTTTTTTCATTTTTCTCCCCCTTGGTTAAAAGAAGTCAGTGACTCATGAAGTTAAGAAAACAAATGGAAAAGATTAATGGAGAGCCTCAGGGGATCTACTTTGGAATTAATATGCTTCTTGGAAATGTAGTATCCTGAAATCACAGTGTTTGTCAGTACCAGTCAGCCAATTAATTTGGTAGTACAGGGAGTTTGCAGGACATCTGTGCCTAATGCCTTCATACTCTACAAAAAGATGTAGATAGGACCTTGCTTCTGTGTTACTTGGTTGGAAGGGACACGCTATAGTCAGTAGCTAAAGGATGAGTACCAGTGGAGATGGTTCAATTTAAGTTGAGTAAAGACAGATTTATCAAGAATCCACTATGATCTAGACACTGTATTGAGCATGGGGCATGGAGAAATGCAAAATTGAAGCAATCCTTGCCTTGAAGGACCTTTTCTTCTATTAATATGGTTAGAAAGACATTTAGGATGCAAGACTACCTTGTTCTGAGAGTTTCTTTCCTGGGAGTCTCTTAAGACGTCTGGAACATCCTGGAGGCTATTAATGAACAACTTTGGCTTCCCCAGTCCAGTCTCTGTGAGTTCTAGATACAGAGTTCATAGATGTAAAGCAAGAAGAGACCTGAGAGGCCACCTACTGAAGTGTCCTCATTTATCAATCCTGTGCTTCTTCACTGTCTGATTCATGCCTGGAATGCTCTTCCCTCTCCCTCTTCACCTGCTACTCCTGGATTTCCTAACTTTTTTCAAGTTTCAGTTCTAATCCCAGACTTTTCCTTGTCCTCTCCCCATCCTGACTTCCCTCTGATTTTGCTTTCCATGAACACTGTATATACTTTTGTGGTATGGAATTATTTGCATGATTTGTTTCTCTGTCATTGGAGTGTGAGCTCCTTGGTGGCAGGAAATATTTTTGACTTTCTTCATATTTCCAATTCCTGGAACACTGTTATCATATAATACATGATGATTGAATGAATAACTGATGGTTACAGATAAAGAAACCAATGCCTAGTGAAATTGTGACTTTCCCAAGTGAAAGTATCAGTAAGGCAGTAAGAACTGGCAGGTCCTCTGACTCTAGAGCCAGTGTTCTTTCTATCATATCAGTCAATCAATCACCCCTATTTAGAGGGCTGGACTTGGAGTCAAGATAACAAGCTTTGGCCTGGCAAACCCCTATAGGACAATAAATCATTAAGCCAACACCATTAAAAAAACCAAAACAAAAGGCACACATACTTAACATACAGGTTGAACTTTAAATAGAAAACGAGTTGCTTCCCCTATGCCAAGTAAGACTTTCTTGAATGTTGTATCCCAGTCTGTGAAGCCCTGAAGTAATGAGAATGCTTTCTCATCATCTTGAGTTGTTATTTGTCCTTTGTCCAGAAGAGAATCAGTGACATCACGATGTGATGTTTTGACTTGCTCATGAATTAGATCTAAGTGAGGCAGAGTTGTTCAGAGCCCTGAACCTCACTCTCTCTTCCAGAGTCACCCAAGTCCAGTGACAAGAGAAAAATCAGGATGACTGGTGGTGACCCAGAATGCAGCGGATGAAGTTGGAGCCTTCAATGTCTAACCAACCTCTAATTGTCCCATAGTTTCTGCTTCAGCTGCCTTAATGGGCACTGGAATAAATTATTCTCGTATAACTATTCTGCCAGGGGAAGTCTTCACACACTGGGAACAGACATTCCCCTAACTCACCGATGGGTTTGAGACCTGTCAGTTACCCTCTACCTGATTGAGCCCATCTGCTGAGGTAGCTTAGGGGGTGTGGTTGCTGGGCATACTACAGCTCCCTGGGGCCACAGGCAGGAGTTGGGTGAAGGTACACACCACTGTTGGATGAGCAGCCTTGAAAGTGGCTCAGCAGCCCTCCCACCAGATGGGGCTGCTCTTCCCTGAGCACTCTGTACTCTACTGCTCTTGAATAAGTTGTCTTTATGAAGTCTTCCTCCATTCAGTCAGATACTCTTAGACAGCATGGGCAAAAGAAATCCTAGGAACCAAGAGCTGGAGGCCAGACCTCACCAGGACCAATTGTCTCAACCTTGGGTCAAAGGGCCATGTTCTCAATGCTACCCTTCAAAGTCTCCTTCTGCATCAGACTGCAGAGGTTTCCCTGCCAGCCCTCCTTCCTCCATTCTAACTTCTACTCCATTTACTCAGTGGACAACAGGAATTCAGACCAATTCAGCTGGGTCAGGGGCAAAAGTTATAATAAAAGTAACAAGAGATAGCTGACCCCATGCTGATACTTTGACCCTGTTCTTTGCCCAGACACTAGTGGAACTGAAAAAAGCTGAGCTGATTACCCCAACACTTTTAGAACACCAACCCAGACTGTTGTGAGTTAAGATACTGCAGAGCAGACTTGGGCCACTTTGAGTTAATTCTGTCTACAGATAGAGTGATCTGGGGCTTGACTTTGGACAATTTGGGTTAGAATTGTGTGTGTGTGTGCGCATGTGTATGTAAACACACACATATACACATATGCATATATATGTATACACACATATGTGTGTGTATACTGTTGACCTGAAAGTTTGATTAAAGAGACAAACAAGCTAGATGATATGTAAATTCATATTGTTTATTTCCTTAAAGTTAGCAGATGCATGTTCATGGAGCTAGAAGGAAACTTCTGACTGTCTGATACAAGAATGACCAGACTTAAATCTGTTTTAGGACAATCCCAGGATGTCTGGGTCCCTCAGATTTATGGTTCCCAAATGTCTTTAACTATACCATGAGAAAGGAATTTTCTTAGTTGAATAAGTTGGAAATACAATAATCTAAGAGAGTTGGCAAAGTGTCTATTGAAATTATGACCCAGGATATCTGTGTTTTCTTTACCATTAACATGCCATAACATAGTATATGTCCATAAAATATTAAGATACAGAAAAGTCCAATTATTCAAGGTAGTGTCTTGGGTTAAGGGTCACATCCTTAAACAGAGGAAAAATGCAATTAAGTGAGCCCTATCTGGCTTTGTTGACATAGGAAAAGGTATTCTTGAATTTACTCAGAGAGCAAAGGTTGTTAGGTCCAGGCTGTTTTTCTGGTTGATTAATTCAGGCTCTCACCCTTATTGAGGTCCAAAAATGATATTAAATGACTATGAATACATGTACACACATATATGTATGATTATATGTACATATGCATATATATGTGTATAAGCATGTATGTATATATTATATATAATACACACACATATAACGTGCACACTCACATACACACACACATACACAATATTTTAGATATGTCTTTCAGAACTTGGGTTAGAAAAGCCCCTGAGACTCCAAGGAACATTTTTGCTGAGTGCTTTCAATCTCCTTTTCCTGTGTATTCACCTTCTTGAAATATTTTTTTTTTGACTGCCTTGGGGATTGCTTTTACCTAAAGTTTATTTGCTACCTTTTCATTAAAGGTATTGTTTATCAGAACCCTCTTGTCTTATGTGATCGAGCACACCAGATGTGGAACTGCACCTGAGGTGTGTTCTTACTCACTTTTAGACTCGATTTTCTCTTCCCCTCATATATAATTAATGATCAGAATGGGAATTGAGGAAGATTTCAAGTTGGGACAGTCAGATCAATTACTGAGCCCAATATGCCGCATTTTTCCTATTCCTTTTTGTGTCTATCACTTTACATTTTTTCCTACTTGTCTCTCTTGTGTCTTTATTCTTTTCACTGTCACTCACTTTTTTTTCCTGATTTGTTCCTTTCTTTTGTCATTTTTTCTTTATTTTTCCCTTCATTCTCACCTTTTTTCTATACCTCTCACAATAGCAATCCATTCTTCCCTTATTAAGTCATTCACTACTTAGTTATTATTAGTAAAAATAATAACAAATATTTAAATAGGCTTTTAAGGATTGTAAAGCATTTTGAATATGTGTGTATGCATATGTGTGTGCATAATTTGTTCCCCCTAACAATCCTATGAAGCTTATTATGATGTTCTTATTTCTCATTGTAATAGATCAGGAGCCTAGAGAAGTCTATTACTTTGTGCAGTCATACAACTAACAAGTAGCTAAGCAGGAATTTAAACCCCAAAGCAAACTGATAATGGGTCTTTTTATTATAAAAGTCTTTTATTTTTTCTCCAGAAGGCTACCTACATGTGTTCCAGAGAGTGAACTGGGTGTCTAGGAGACAGGGGCTGGAAGAGGAGGGATTGATTAAAAAAATATGAGAAAGAATGGTCATCATCATCATCGTGATTGTGGTTGATGATGATGAAGATGATGATGACAATCCTAATGATAGTAGATACTATTGCTGCCTATATTTCAATAATGGATGGATCTCCCAGTGAAAACTCCTTCTAGCAATTCAGATTCACACCTTTGCAACTCATATTCTTAGAGAATTGCCTGTGGCACTGGAACGTTAGGAGACTTCCCCAAGATCACGCAGCCAGAATGTGTCAAAGGCAAGTTTTAATGTCAGGCTTTCATCAATAAGCTGCTTCTCAAGTCCTTGCATATTGGTTAAATGAATGAATGCAAAGATGATTGTATTAGAAATGTGTAGAAATCAGAGGTAGGAAAGGAAAGGGAATCAGGATTCTTGGATACTTCCTCATGTTTGCCAAGATATGGATTGTTTCCACAAGAAAGTGACTCAGACAACTAAATGTTTTGCAATTGTGCATTTTTTTCATTTTTATATTCCCATTTCTATATATCTATTATTTGTTATGATTATTGGTTATCCCTTCAGAAAACCCTTGGAGTTTTATAAAGCATTTTACTCATGAAAAATGTTATGTACTGTCCAGGTCACAGTTATTTTTACCATTTTTTCAGATTTGGCCCCTGAAGTTCAGAGAAGAGAGACTACAAATGTGTCAAAGACAAAACTCAAAACCAATGATCACCTGACTTTAAGTCTGATTCTACAATACCATACCATCATGGCCTTAGTGTATAGTATAGTTTTTAAGGATTATAAGATCTTCCTCAGTTCCCATTCTGATCATTAATTATATGGGGGGAAGAGAAAATTGAGTCTGAAAGCAAGTGAGGACACACCTCAGATGCAGTTCCACATCTGGTATACTCAATCACCTAAGGCAAGAGGGTTCTAATAAACAATTCTTTTAATGAAAAGATAGCAAATAAACTTTAGGTAAAAGCAATACTCAAGGCAGGCAAAAAAAATTATGTTTGTATAAGGATTTGCCTTAAATGTAGACCACATAGAAGACTGCATATATATGCCAGGATGTCAGAAGATAATAGGCAAGGGTCTCTTCTCTAAAATACCATCCTTACTGAGTGCAATGCCTTTACTCCTTTGTAAACCTAACTCCTTAGAGTTTGATTTAAAAATTTATATATATATATATGTATATGTATGTATGTATGCATGTATATATTCCAGGAATGTCTCAAATTTTATCAGTCGAACCATCAAACATAGCTAGATGAGTAGGGTTGGACTTGGAATCAGGAAAACTTGAGTTTGAATCCTTTCTCACACATGAAGTGGCTGTGAAAATGGGCAACTCTCTTATCTGCTAGCAACCTCAGATTCCTCATCTGTAAGATATGGATAATAATAGCACATAATTCACAGGATTGTGCTGAGTATCAGTAGACACTGGGACACAGGGTGTCCCACAAATCTTAGTGCAGTGTATATATATGTGTACGTATGCATGTATATGTATACATGTGTACATATACATATATACACACATGTATGCATCTATATGTTTATGTGTATATATATGTGTATATGTGTGCATATGTGTATGTATATGGATGTACATTGTGTGTGTATATAATTTTTCCTCAATTACATACCTAAATAAATTTTAACATTTTTTTTAAAGTTTTGAGTTTCCAATTGTATTCCTCCTCATCCTTCTTTCTTTCCCCCCTCCCCTAGATGGCAAACAATCTGATATGGGTTCTAAATGTGCAGTCATGCAAAACATCTCTCAATAAGCCATCTTATACAAGAAGACTTGGGGTGGGAAGAGTGAAAGAAAGAAAGGAAAGGAAAGCTTGAATGGGTGACAGAATAAGGAACTGAGTTTTCAAATTCACTAATTTTCCCAAACGTCTTCTGGTCTTAGTGTGATGAATGTTCTATATTCAATCAATTGAGCAGATTTAGTATTTATGGTTGCCACATCTGCCCCTATAAACCATGCTAGGTCAGAAGCACATAGAGATAGAAAATCACTTAAGGAGGGCAAACTACGTAGCACCTAAAGTTCCTCCCAGCTGTAGGTCTTTGATACTATATACTGTTCAAATAGAATTTTTAAAAAATATTATTATTATGAACATGTAAAAATTCACAAACATGGATATTTCCTTATACAAAGAAGAGAAAATTAAGATTATATATGAAATAATAAATCTCTAATAAATACAGCTTAGTTTTTAGGGTATTTTCCAGTTTAAGATGATTGATCCACCAATGCCCTTCTTGGTGTCTCCTAAACTCCTTCCATTCTTTTCTGTGTATTTTTAAATGTTCCATTCATGCTGTTTTCATTTTTTTCTGTGTTACTATCATTACCTCTAACAACACCCTGTAGCTCCATCCAGTACATCAAAAATAAATAAATAGAAGTCCTTCTTTGTGACAAATAGCTATAAACAAGCAAAACAAATTCATACATTGATGATGTTCAAAAAAATGTGCATCTTGTTCTGCACTTTTGGTGTTTTTACTCCCTGCCAAGAGGTAGGAAATAGACATCGTCGCCAATATTCTGGATCACCACTAAAGGTGAAAATGTTTCTCTCCCCATTGCTCTCCTGCAGCAGCCTACCTAAAGTCCTTCAATCAGAAAAATAAGGTAATAGAAGGAAACCATTCAAATCACCATATCAGTGGAGTAGTATTTCAGGAGGAAAATGTGTCAAAAGAGAATTAAGTGTGGTACAATTTACAAAAACAATCATCCCAATAAGAGACACTTTAGGGATTTAATATGTCCTATGACAACAGAAAGGCCAGAGCTGATCAGCCTGTGAATATGGAAACGTTGTGTTCAGAGCAGCACCAGAGAACCTTCTTAATCCTCATAATTGTCCTTTATCCTTAAAAGATCTACTTCACCAGAATGGTTGAATATAAGATGACATTCTGTCTTTTGAAGTAGAAAGAACCAAGGGTCCCAGTCAGGGGTTGGGAATGGATTCTGTCCTAGATTCTGTCACTCTCTGGTTGTATAACTTGAGCAGGTCACTGCAACTTTCAGTAATTCAGTTTCCTCACCAGTAAAATGAGCTTAATAGGAACTCCTTTATCCACCTCATAAGGTGCTTATTAGAATCAAAAACTATAATAGATGGGAAAATGCTGGGAACAACTGAAAGATGCTATTGAAATGAAATATAATAACATGAAATGCATTCATTCACTCATGTATTAGGTTGATTTGATATCATGAAAGCATAAATTTCCTTAATACCAGAAATGATTATCAGATTCTTGTCATTTCCATTTTTATCTGAATAACTGCATTGTTGGCTTATTGTTCTCGGTATTCAGTCATCTGTTTGGCTGTTTGTTTTCCCATCAGATCGTTTCTTTGCAGGATATTACTATTATTGTTTTTAATTACTTACTTGATTGAGTTGGGGGTTTTAAGTAGAATGCAAATGTAACATGAGTCAACCATGATCCATGTCAGCCAAAGGCTTCACTGAAAGATCTAGTGTCAACTCCAGATCATACTCTTTTCAGAAGACATCAGGAACATTGTACTTTGTTCTAGATGCACTTATTTACCACCTACCATAGGCTACGCTATGCTAAACACTAAGGCTACAGGAATAAAATTGCTATTGTCCCTGCATGGAATGAGCACATATTCTAATGCACATAGTTCCTCTGTTCTAATACTGTTCATATATATGTATGTATTTATAGAATATAAACCAAAAAAATGAGAAAATATGGGGAGGGAGGGAACCAGCAGCAGGGTGTGTGTGGGGGGAGACAAGGAAAGGCTTTATGGAGATGCTAGTTTTTGAGTTTAGTGTCACTTGAACCACTTCTATTGCTTATGACATATAACTATGGTCAATTCACTTAACCACCTTGTTTATCATCTTTTCCTTCTGGAAAATGAGAGGGTTGGATCAGCTGACCTCAAAGGTCTCCTCTGATGCTGGATCTATGATCTTATGACCTCTGAGTTATCTTCTACCTCATATTCTGTCTCTGTAGACTTTGCTTCCCTATTCAATGTCTCTTACTACTTAGAGGCAACTCTTGATCTTCCAGTGACCTCATACTCATTTCTTCTCTTCTATTAGTGACCTCAGCATGGACATGTGGTTGGTGATGTGAGAGGAGAGAAAATAATTTAGAGCAGTCTTTGAGAATTCAGTAATCAAAATAAATGGCAGGGGCCACTGTGTCTTATTTGAAATTGTTAATATCCTTAGAGTGTACCATAGTGCTTTGCATACAGTTGGTACTTAGTATTTGTTCATTTGAAATGATATGAGTAGGGGAATTCTTCCTAACAATTACAGGGATAAAAATGCAGAAAGGAATGTCTTGCCAGAGGTCTTCAGAGGAATGTTGTATAGCCATTTTCTGGGTATGTTGTAATGGGGATCTTTCTTCAGAAAGTGTTGGATTAGGTACCTTAGATTTTCCTTTCAATACTGAAACACTATAATTTTGTCTCTAGACTAGTATTATGATACCTAGGAGTAATGGCCTTTTGGGGCTGGGGGCAAGGAGTTATTGAATCTCATTCCATACCAAGTATTATTAGTTTTTAAGTTTATTTAGCATCATAAAATATACAGCATGAATACTAGGTTATTAAAATATTCACTGCTGCTTACAAACTTACAAACCTTGTGGAATCCTCAGCAGCTATGTATCCCTTGTGTGTTTACTCAGTCATGGGGTATTAATAACATCACAGCTGAGAGGCTGTACTAGGTAGGGGAAAAGGCACTGAACCAGACATCAGTTCAAATCCTGCCTCAGATACTTACTAGCTGGTGTTACTGTAGACCAGTGCTGTCACGTTCCAGTTGAAATGGGCATCATTAATCCTTTCATAAAGATTCCTGTGGACCTCAGATTAGCAGGTTTAAGATGTAATGCTGTGTTTTATTGTAGTTTTACTCGTGTCGTTAAATATTTCCCAATTACATTTTAATCTGCTTCCAACCAAAAAGGGGAATGTCCAACCAGCCATGTTTGATACTTCTGCAGTAGGTAGTTCACTTAATCTCCAAATCAATTTCTTTGTCTCTGAACTGGGTGGTTAGGATGAATGACCTCTAAGGTTGTTTCTAGTTTTTAATCTATAATCTTGTGACAGTAATGGAGTGTGACAGTGGAGGTGATAGTGAACAATTTTCACAATTATACTGGAACCTGTAAGAGATGACTCTGAGGGTTACTTCCAGTCCTGAGGATCTGTGTGTCTTTGATCCTAAACCAGATTCTCCCAAGTGCCCTGGTCACAATCCAAGGAATGTGATATTGAGAACATTTGGAAATTGCCATCTAATAAGAAGAATAAGATTAACATCTACCTAGCCCTTTGAGAATTGGAAAGCATTCTGTATGCTCTATCTCCTTTGAGCCTCACAAGCCTGTGAGTTAAACACTGCTGTTGTCCCAACTTTATGGATGAAGAAACTGAAATGAAGAGAGAGTGAATAACTTATCCAAGATCACAAAACTACTAATATCCAAACCCCTCATCTTTCTTCCTCAAAATTCAACATTCTTACCATGTTATATATACCATGTATCCCCTCAGAGTTAGTTGTGAAGGACAGACTTCTGGTAGACTTGAGTAGAGGGCAGAATTCGTTTTTAACCCTCTTTTGCAATTACTTTCAGGGCCCCTCCTCTCTTACTTTGACTTTTCTCCCCATTATATGCTCATATACAACATTCCATCTCCTAATGCCCCTCTACTGCTTCCTAGCTACCTGTGATCCCTCTACTCTACTGCAGCATTTTCAATCATTCAAGACTCATCCTCTGGAACTTTCTCTAGCTCCTTGACTCCTTCTAAGCTTAACCCCTCTGTGTCCCATCCTTTCAATTTCCTGATCCCTTCTCCACTAAGTATTTATATGTTATCTCACAAACTAAACCTTTGTTATAACATTATGGCTAATTATGGATTCATTCGTATCCAAGTTACCCCATTCAGGTGCTCTTTTAAAACTGTGAATTCTAAAACTACAATGACTTAAACTAATGGAATGAAGCTATGATGTTAGATATTTGAAACTCTATAACAGAAAGGCAAAAGAGATCATTTTTTCTGGAGGGCCAGCATGTATTTTGATGTCCTGTTTTGAAATTTGAGCACCCCAGAGTAGGGTCTCTTTCATTTACTTGCAATTTTGGTATTCAGTCATTTTAGTTATATCTGACTCTTCATGATCACATTTGGGGTTTTCCTGGAGCAATACTAAAGTGGCATGCCATTTCCTTCTCCAGTTCATTTTATAGATGAGGAAACTGAGATTAAACACGAGAAAGTGACTTTCTCAGGTCACACACCTAGTAAGTATCTGTGGCCAAATTTGAACTCAGGTCTTCCTGACTCCAGACCCAGTGCTGTATCTGTTGTGCCACTTAGCTGTTCCTATTTACCTGCAAGGTTGGCTTTAATTATTTCTGTACTCATCAAAAACAACCTCCCTTCTCTCTCCCCTCTGCTAAATTCTTATTCTTAAATATTTCCAGATTCCCATGGACAAATAAGTAATCATAGGCAGTTTATTTTAATTTTCTGGTTGATGAATGTATTCCTGTTACTGTGATACTTGGAGAATCAGCAGAAAAGCTCCCTGTTTCATTTTTACCCTGGTAGGACAGAGGTATGGAAGAGCTGACTGACTGCTATAAAATGGACTTTCTGCTGTATTGATTCAAGAAAAAACTGAACAACTAGCCATATATGGAGGTAGAGGAGCTGTCCTCTCATATGCTGTTGCCTTATAGGCACTCAACTCAGGGCTTCCCTCTTTCACCTAAATATCCTGTCTGCTACTTTTCCATGACATTCTCCTCCGACTGTCCTGTCTGAAATTTCTTTCTATGCTCTCCCTTTTCGTTAAGACATTGTCTCCCAAAGGTTCACATTAAAACATAATCATAGATGGAGAAGAAACCCACCAACCCATGAATTAGCATTATTATATTGATATGGGCTAATATGTCAGACTACTTAGCTGTCTCTCTGCAGAGGAAAAGGTACAGTACTTTTGATGATTACTAGGCTCTCCTCCATTGTTGCTTTTCAGTCTATAAATGCAAATATCTGTGAAAAACAATCCATTAGACATCCTCACTTTTAGTTTAGCTCCATTGCTCAGATTATTTTCAAGTTAAAACTGACTAAAGACATCTGCCTGTAGGATGAAATCTACAGAAAGCTTGATATGATGGGAGACATTTCTGCTACAAATGATCATAGAGACAATTTGTGCCTGACCTTTGGTAAACCCTTCCAAGCTCATACTGGTCTGATCAGCCGCAGGTGGGCACAGTGTACGTTGACCCCAACATAGTGGGTCATGCGTTGGGATGAAGGTGATCATGGAGGCCAGTCTTGATGGCTCATTGAAATGAACCCCAAACATTAAAATTTAATGTCCTTGCTGTGGGCTGGCATTGAGAGGAAATGATGTCAAAGTGTGAAAGAGCTAGCAAAGGCTGACTGAAAACTTCACAGTTTTGTAGTGGGCTATCACTGCCCCAGCCTCTGATTTTGTACAATGAATTTCATGAGAAATTGAAATTATGTGTTTTTTAAAGTTTCCTAAGGAATCGTGAAGACTAACTCTTGAGTCGGAGGTTCAGATTTCATCTGTGAAATATCTAGGTAATCTCTGGGGAAAAAATCCTGCTTCTTATTTTTCATGCCCTCTATCTATATAGAATGAGAGATTTTAATATCATATACAATTTTAAAAGGATTGAAATAGAAATCCAGCCCAATGTCTAGCCCATAGTAGGAGCTTGATAAATGCTTGTTGATTGACTGAAAAATGTTCAGATCTTCAGGAAAATGTGTGGCCCAATCTTGCTGTCACACCAAGGTAGTGGCTTTGGAGATAATTTGGATTAAAATCCCACCTCAGACACTTATTACCTACGTGATAACGTTCACCTCTTTGGATATCATTTTCTTCATTTGTATAATAAAGCCAATGGATTGGATATCCTTAGTGATCTGTTCTAGCTCTTAATATATGACCATATATGGTAACCACACAATTATATTATGGGGCACACCAGTTCAATGCCACATGCTACCACATGTTGTAACCCCTCATCACTTTGTTGTTTAGTCATTGATCAGTCATATTCACCTCTCCAGTTCATTTTACTGATGGGGAAACTGAGGCAAATAGTATTAAGTGACTTGCCTAGGGTCACACAACAAATAAATGTCTGTGGGCAGATTTAAACTCAGATTCTCCTGACTCCAAGGCAGATACTCTATCTACCGCACCACCTAACTCCCCATCACTTTCGTTCCAGGTAAAACTTCACCTCCTACCACAAGCATTCCCCAATATCCCTTAATTCTAGTGCCTTTCTTCCATTGACTTTGTCCTGTAGGTATCATTTGTACATAATGGTTTGCCTGTTTTCTCCTTCATAGGATGTGACTTTCTTGGGGGCAGGATGGTCTTTTGACTTTTTTGTATCCCCAATTCTTAGCAGAGGATACATCAAAAGTGCCTAATAAATACTTAATAATTTACTTTCCATTGTGAGAGGCAGGAGAGGTAGAAGGAGTGGACATTTGTGAGACCATCCTATAGAAATGGGATTGAGGCACATTGGTAATATTCAAGGCTACAAGATTCCACGTGCCACTTCATCCTAGGGTCTTTACCATAATGCTTCAAAGACTACTTCCTCCTAGAAATGGTCATGGCATGCTGCATTTTCTCCTCATTGTACATGATGCCAACTTCTGAGTGGTTTGTTATGGCTTGAAAGTACTCCATAGCTATCCTCCCTGAAGGGATTGTCTACAGATATCACACAAAGAAATTAATTAAGTGAATTTTCCATTTGCACAGTTTTAATGAATAAATGATGTTCTTATTTGTTTGTCTATTTTCTAATTATATCACATTTCAAAACCATCTTGCTTTTCTGCATTTGTATGGTGTTATTGTAGTAAGACTGCTGTTCCATCAGTGCAGGTAACATCATTTTCAATAGATACTGAGTGCAGTCTTCCATATTTATTAAGTTGTGATCTCCATTACATTATATAAAAAAAATCCAGTTTCTCTCTTCTCATTTGACTTATTTATATAGAACCAGAGAGTGTAATATTGTGTGTTATTTTAAAGACATTCAAATAAAGGGATAGCACAATGCCTGTCCCATACTAGGAGTTTAATAAATACTTGTTGATTGATTGAAAAATTTTCAGAGCTTCAGGGAAATGTATGGCCCAGTCTTGATGTCTGACCAGGGCAATGACTCTGAAGATAACTTGGATTCAAATCTGAACTTGCGCACATTACCTATGTGATCTTGATCAAATCACTTCACTTTCCTGATACTCAGTTTCCTCATTGGTCAAATGAGGAGCCTGGAATAAATGGTTTTAAAGGTACCTTTCTTATCCAATGTATGGTTCTATGAGCCAATGAATGGCTGACCAGGAAGGTCTGGTCCAAAGAGTTCAGTTGAGCAGAAGGACCTTGTGGAGGCTGTTGGTCTGTTCAGCCAAGGTTCCAGGCCTGGAGGGAAGGTGAAAATAGGAAAAGAAGAGCGCTTCTGCAAGTCTACTTCAGTTTCTTAATCTTTTTTTGGTGTATCATGGATCCCTTTGGCACTCTGCTGAAACATATGGACCTCTTCTCAGAGTATTGTTTTAAGGGACAAAGTAAAAAGCAGAGGAATAGAATACAATAGAAATAAATTATATTGAAATATATTTATCATAATTGAAAAAAAAGTGTTGATTCTCTAGGGGAGAAGGAGTAGAAAGGCCTCCTGCAGAAGGTGGGCATGAGAGGTTAGTCTCAATGACCTCTAAGGTTTTTGTTTGTTTTCTTTTACTTTTCTTTCTTTTTCTTTCTTTCTTTCTTTCTTTCTTTCTTTCTTTCTTTCTTTCTTTCTTTCTTTCTTTCTTTCTTTCTCTCTCTCTCTCTCCCTTCCTTCCTTCCTTCCTTCCTTCCTTCCTTCCTTCCTTCCTTCCTTCCTTCCTTCCTTCCTTCCTTTCTTTCTTTCTTTCTTTCTTTCTTTCTTTCTTTCTTTCTTTCTTTCTTTCTTCTTTCTTTCTTTCTTTCTCTCTCTCTCTCTTCCTTCCTTCCTTCCTTCCTTCCTTCCTTCCTTCCTTCCTTCCTTCCTTCCTTCCTTCCTTCCTTCCTTCCTTCCTTCCTTCCTTTCTTTCTTTCTTTCTTTCTTTCTTTCTTTCTTTCTTTCTTTCTTTCTTTCTTTCTTTCTTTCTTTCTTCTTTTGATTTTAAATCTGTAGTTGTGGAGAAACTCCTTTTCACCTGACTGGGAGCTGTCCAACCTTTCTAGAACTTGTGGGTCCTTTACACCTTCCTTCTCTTTGCCAGGATCACAGTCAGCCTGGTTCCTATGCTTCTGATGAATTGTAATCATTGTGGTTACTTAAGGGCTATTGTTCTGCAGCTCAGCTCACCTACACACTACCTCTGGCCTCCTTGACTGATCCTAGTCCTGGCTACTCTGAGTGGGCCAAGTATCCCTTTAGCTCTATTAGCAGGTGATCCTGAAAGTAAAGACCTTCCTTCATAAGCTACCAGAAGACTGGCTCTTTATCAATCAATCAACCAATCAATCAATCAGCAGGAATTCATTAAACACCTAGGAAGTATCAGGAACTGTACTAGGCATTAAAAATACAAGTTTAAAGAATGAAATTCCTACTTGAAATTAGCTTTCATTCTAATGGGAGAGACAAGTGCAGTATGTGTGTATGTGTGTCTTTCTGTCTGTCTGTGCATGTGTGTGCATATTAGGAGCAGCTGGGTAGCACTGTGGCTGGAGGACTGAGACTTGAGTCAGGAAGACTCATCTTCCTGAGTTCAAATATGGCCTCAGACACTTACTAGCTGTATGACCCTAGACAAGTCACTTAACCCTCTTTGCTTCACTTTCCTCATCTGTAAAGGCTGGAGAAGATATTCCAGTATCTTGACCAAGAAAACTCCAAATGATGTCATGTAGACTCATACGCAACTGAAATGACTGAACAGCAGCTACATGTGTATATGCATATATATGTATATGAGTATACATGCATACACATATACATATATATGGCAGAAATCTAGAGCATAAATATAAAATTAATCTGAATTAAAATATAAGTAGTTAAATGAATGGTAGTTTGGAAAGGAGGACATAAGCAATTGGAGGGATTGGGAAAAATTTAAACAGACAATGGTGACTGAGCTCAGTGATGTGCCAATAGATGTTTAAAAACTGGCCCTCCCCCCCCCAAAATGTACTCATGATACATTTTAATTTGCATTAGCGTTTTCTCCATTGATTTCTTAAATCTTAACAATCCACAAAACAAAAACAAAAAAAAATCAGTCCTCAATTTGTATCATTTGTAAATTTCTGAAGAATAAATGCTCACACTGAAATTTTCACAATTGCATCTCATAAGTCATTCATGCTGGCTCTGATATAGCCCTATCTGAGCTCCATTTTACAGTAAGGAACTCTGTGAAGCAGGGAGGTACATGGCAGTGAGATTCTACCACACAGGAAACATCTTAGGAACAGGACCATCTTAGGAAAGATGAAACTGATAGTAATCCGGGGAATCTTGAGATCACAGATCCTGAATTAGAAAGGATGACAGGAGTCATCTAGACCAAACTCCTTATTTTAGAGATGAGGAAACTGAGGCACAGGGAAGGTAAGGGACTGGCCCAATGTCACACTAGTAGTATGAAAGGAGGGATTTGAATTTAAATCATCTAATTCCAGAGCTACTTCTGTTTTGACAATGTAGCTTTATTTCTACTTCCACTTGTCTCTTGTCACTATTTCACTGTGTGAATCTAAGCGAGAGAGTGGCCCTCTCTGGGCATTGACTTTCTCCTCTTTAAAACAAGGGCATGTCCTTCAGTGATCTCCAAGTGGTCCATTTCCATTCCCATGACTGTCCTACCTAATTTCACTGGGGCTCTCTCAATTTAATCCAGCGCCCTTTACTCAGCATCTTTCATCTTGTATTTTACTTCCTCCCATTACTGTCACTGCTGTTTACCTCTCTGCCTTGTTTACCCTTAGTCATCACTGCTGTTTTCCCACTCTGTTGGTTTTAGCTAGCTCATTTTTTCAGGGAATTGATTAGCAGTAGCTCTTAGCTCCTTCTGTTTGAAGATGCTGTTTGGACTATCCTGCCTGGCTACATGTGAAAATGGGGCTATAAGAGGGGTGATTGTGTTTTCTGCCCATTCCTTCGCTCTCTCCCCTCAGCACTCCCAGTCTGCCACAGCCCCCCTTAGCCATGTCTGGCAAATTTTCTTGAGGGCCAATAGTGAGTCCTGCTGATTGGGTGGGAAAGACACCATATTAATTGACTTTCCTACTGCTGCTACCTCCTAATGGGAGAATGTGATGAAAAACCAGATTAAAGGTTTCTTACCTCTTTACTTTCTCTTTATTCACATCACACACCCTCTACTCTATTCAAGTTGTTGTTCAATCGTTTCAAACTCTTTGTGGTCCCATTTGGGGCTTTCTTGGCAAAGATAGTGGAGTAGTTTGCCACTTCCTGTTCTATTTCATTTTACAGATGAGGAAACTGAGGCAAACTAGAATAAATGACTTGTCCATGGCTAGTGTCTGAGGCTGAATCTGAACCCAGGTCTTCCTGACTCCAGGACCAGCAGTCTCTCTACTGGTCCACCTACCTGCCCATTCATTCAATTACATTTCCACAAATAACCATACTTATTATTGTAATGTACCTTCTCCCAAGCTGCTTCCTCTGCCCCCTTTATTCTACATAAACATTTCCTTGAAGGTCTGATGATCTAGCTCTTTTGTCAATCAACAAGCATTCATTAAACACCTACTAAGCACCAGGCACTGTGCTAGGCATGAAAATGAAAGTTCACAGAATGAAATAATTTCTTACTTGCACTGAGTTTTCATGCTAATGGGAGAGACAAATAGCGAGGGGGGCAGGGAGGGCATGGAATGTCATTTTGAACTTGGAGCAATAGGATGTGAGTTTAAATTCTGCTTTTGGTACTGGGCAAGTAACTTAATGTTTATGGGCTTTAGCTCGTTTGTAAAATAAGGGGATTAGACTCTATGACTTCTGAGGTCACTTCCAACTGTACATCTATGATCCTATTCTGGGAAACTTAACTTTTGGACTGGAGGTAGGGGGAGGGGAAATAAGCGTTTATGTAGTTAGTCCCTGCTGTGTGCCAATCACTTTGCTAAGCACTTTTTTAAAAAGTCATTCATTCATTCATTTTTTTATTTATTTGTTTGTTTTGTTTATTTATTTACTTATCTGCCTATTTCATTATCTATTTATTTATTTATTTTGACAGATGATCTGTGCGTGGTATGTACTAAGAGTTTAATAAATGTTTATTGATCTATTCCAAGTTCTGGACTTTGCACTAAGCCTTTTAATTCATTAATATTTCTTTCATCTCTAAGATTCTAGGCTTCCATTGAACATCTCATATCTCTGAATTCCTAAGCATGGTAGCAGTCTAGGATACTGGGAAGATCTCTGAACCCAGAGAGACTTGGCCTCTACTCCCATCTCTGACACTTTACTATCCATGTAGCCAGGGAGGGGCAGAATTCTTTTTAACCTCTCTGAGCCTCAGTGTCCATGTTTTTAAATGAGCATAGCATATACTCTGAACCCCCACTAGTGTACTTTCTGTCATGAATATCAGTTGATACAAGTTGACTTAATTAGCTTTTAGAAAAAGGTGATGATTATTGAGATATTATAGTAAGAACAGTTGGTGTTAAACATTCCACCCAGAAAAGTGTAACACTCTCTCTGCACACAGAGCAACCAAGGGAAATGGGCTGAGATTGGAACAAATGTCACAAAGGGATGACTCATAGATCCTGGAAGTTCTTCTGCTGGATTCTTGCAGTTGTTTCTCATGGGTATGGACTTATTTATCCAGAGGTCCCTTCGTCAAATCCTGAATCTCTGCACACTGGACAGGTTCCACCATTACCTGTTCATAGGATATTGTTAGGATATTGACGAGAAGAAAGGAAGTCCAAAATCTTCTAGACTCTTTGAAGCTCTCAAAGGCTTCCTCTAACCAAAATGGTGTTGGGAAGGGCAAAATTGAGAAAGGCTGGAGCCCAGGGTTCTGCTTCTCTCTCCCTCAATCAATTCCCTCTCTATTTTCTTTTAAGGAGTTTAGATGGCACACTCTTTTCTACTTTCAGGAACTCAAAATCACACAGACCAGCTAGCTCAGTGATTTCATGTAGGCTTCAGAGAGCTTGGCCAATCCAGCTGACTTCCATATCATCTAGGGAGGTAGGTATTGTACCTGGTGAACAACTGACACATTATTTCACCTAATAACCTCACTTCTTTTAAGGGGGGGTAGGATGACATTATCAATTTACTCAACTAGATCCTCCCCTTAAATGGAGAAAATGGTTGCTGATACATCTCCTTGCCTACTAACAACCAGTCCCCAAATAAGTAATTCTTCGTTGGTCCTATGTGTTCTGCATTACATTAACTCACCATAAAGAATGCACCAAATTAAAAACCTTAAACCTGGCCTTAAGGGGCTTTTCTTCTGGATGGGGGAGGAAGAGAAAAAAAACATTATTGTAATGCAAATAAAAATGAAGGTTTTGAAGGTAAACTAGACCTAGAAGACAGATCAAGTCTTTTTGGTTTGGCATTTACGGCCTTCCTGACCTGGCTCTAAGGTCGTTTTCCAGGTGTAGTATGGCTTCCTCCCTTTCTCACCCACCATGGTCTAGTTGAGTCAGACTTGACTTCTTGCCGTTATTCTTGTCTCTGGGCCTTTGCTCTTGCTGACACCATCCCTGGAAGCCTTTCCTTCCTTGTCTGCAAACTTCAGATCCTTTGTTCAGGTCAAGCTTCACTTCAAAACTCAGCACTTCGTATATGAGGCCTCTCTTAAACTCTGCAGATAATGCTGCCTCTCCTGGAAAAATATTATATTAACATTTTTTATACATTTTGTATAAATTTCAGACTACTGACAACATACATAAAACACTTACTATGTACCAGCAAGAGGCAGCTAGGTGGCTCAGTGGATAGAGAACTGAGCCTGACCTCAGAAAGACCTGCATTCAAATACAGCCCTAGACACTCACTAGCTGTGTGACCATGAGCAAGTCACTTAACCTCTGTTTGCTTCAGTCCACTAGAGAAGAAAATAGTAAACTCTTCCAGGATATTCGCTAAGAAAACCTCATGGACAGTATGGTCCATGGAGTCATGAAAAGTCATACATGACTAAGCAACTACGCAATAAAAACACCACACTAAGTGTCCCAGACTCTGCTAAGCTCTGGAGACACAAAGATAAAAATGAAGGAGTCCCTGCAATCAAGGGACATAGATACATATATACCTACACACGTATGTGTGTGTATGTTTATGTATGTGTGATTGGATAGATGGGAGAGATCCACAGATGGATAGATAGATGGAGAGAAAGATAGATAACTGGATAGAAAGATAGGTAGATGAAAGATTTATTTATAGATAGATAGGCAGGGAGACAGCTAGGCAGAGAAGTGAATATGGATATATGTATATATTTACATGTATGTAGATTTATATACAAATGTAAGCATGTTTGCATATGTATATATGTGTACACATATATATGTATGTATCTATATATACACACATGTAGGCACACATATAGATATCAATCAATGTCAACAAATGTTGGCTCTGTGCCAGTCACCAAGCTAAGAGTTAAAGAGCTGACATGTACATAGACGCAGTGCTTTAAGCTCTGGCAGACAGTTTCTCTATACTAACTTATTCAATCCTCCCAATGGTCTTGTGAGTTGGGTGGTATTATTACATCCATTTCATAGATGAGGAAACAAAGACTGAAGAGAAATCAAACTACTTGCCCTGGATCAGACAGTTCAGCGTCTGAGGTAACAGTCAAACATCCTTCCTGACTCTGAGTCTAGCACTCCACCTTGTGTGTGTGTGCGTGTATAATATATGTGTTATACATACATATATATACACACATACATATATGTATATATTATCACTAAATTTATGTGTTTATGTACCCTTTTAAAATAAGAAAATATTTCATAATAATGCCACTTTAAATTGTATGGGACACTTACCAAATATCTCATTTGATCCTCACGACAACCCAGGGAGTAAGGTACTATTAGGATCCCCATTTTACAGATGAGGAAACTTAAGCAGACAGAGGGTAAGTGACTTGCCCAGTTCACTCTACTGACAAGTGTCTGAAGCAGCATTCAAACACCTTTCTTCCTAAACATCCAGCCCTCTATCCACTGCAATACCTTGAAATCTCTGTTTTAGCTCTCCTGATGGAATATAAGCTTCTTGAAATCAGGAAGTGTTGTGCCTTTTCTTTCTATTGTCTGTTGCCTCTCTGTGTACCTGGTTCATGGCTGAGACTAAGCACACAGAGAAGGCTGTAAACTGGGTTTTGAGGAGAGGAATGAGAACCTTGTTTTCTGGAATCTTCCCAGAGGAAGGACTTGAACTGGATTTGCATAGATAGACAGGTGGGGGATGTTCTAGCTGGGCAAGTAGTATCATAAGTTTTATTATACAAGGGACTTTAAAGGCCAGCTTGTGAAAAACCTTCATTTTGTAGGAGGGGAAACTGAGGCAAGAGAGATTACATGGTTTCCCAAGATCATTCAGACAATGAATAGCAGGTTCATGATCTGAATACATACCCTATGACTCTAAATACACAGGTCTTACTTCTGTGTGTCCTACTATCAAGGAATATTACCAAAGTTAGGGACAGAGTTGGGGTCATGGAGAGATTATCATGTACCATGGGACACCATCTGATCAAGGGAGGGTTCAAGAAAGTAAAGCCCCTGAAAAACAAAAAAGAGTCTAGTTTGCCAAGGAGCCCACAAGGCAGGTGAAGGCCTGGATCAACACCCATTCAGGCTGGTGGGTACAAGATTGATGAGAGTGAGATGGACTGAAGCTACCTCTACAACAGCAAAGTGCAAAACAGCAGCACTGGCCAATGCAGACCAATGCTAGGTGGCAGAAGTTCGTCAGACCCTGACCGGGCTTCTGGAAGAACAGAACCCTTTGTCCACTCTTGTCTTGGTTTCTTAAAGGGTCAGAAGGTCACCAAACCTAGAACCCAACAGGACTGGAAAGCATTGCAAATGGCAGACAGTAATCTGGAATCCAAAGGGCAGAAGCTGTAGAAAAGTGAAGCTGCATTCCAGTGGCCTCTCCTAGGTGATCTAACCATGAAAATAAATTAGGATTTCTATATTGGGAATTCTGTTTATTTCCTGAAACTGATTCTCCTCCTATTCATATGTCTAAGAGCAATGGAGATGCCACTTGCTATTTGCAAACAAAGAATTACTAATATATTGCTGTGCGCTCTGCTGTAGAACCCTCTTTGCTCTGACTTCTCCTGGGGACACAGGCTGGTCTTCTGGGTACTCCTGCCAAGGGTTGGTGGTTTTGGAAGAATTAGCTGTCAGATCTGAGTGGCTGAGGGCTATTTCACTGAATCTGCGAGGAGGTCTCTTGGGGAGCCAGAGGGATGTCAGCTGTACAGATGGTGAGGAAGAGGTGGGAAAGGTTGGGCCGGACTGAATATTTCTGGGAGCAGGGAACCTCATCCCCCAACCTCTCTGTGATGCATGTGAACTTTTGCACATGTACATGCCTGTCTGTGCACGTAGTCATGTCTCTGTGCTTACGTGCATGGAGGCAAGGACTGCATCCTTCTTATTCACCACATCTCCCTAGGACCCAGCACACAGCTATATACTTAGTAGGTTCTTGTGAAGTGTTGAATGAATGCATGAATATTTGTGGCCACACAGAGGATGGGCCATGGTGGACAGCTAGGTGGCTCAGTGGATAGAGTGTAGGGCCTGAAGTCAGGAAGACCTGAGTTCAAATCTATCCTCAGACACTTATTAGCTGTGTGACCCTGGGCAAATCATTTAACTCTGTTTGCTTCAGTTTCCTCATCTATAAAGTGAGCTGGAGAAAAAAATAGTCAAGTACCCCAGTATCTTTGCCAAGAGAGCCTCAAATGGGATCAAGAAGAGAAAGACATGACTAAAAATTACCCAACAACTACAACGACAGGAAGGAAAAGTTACTGCACACTAGAGAGGAAACAAAAGCAAAACATCCCTAAGCGCTCTTTGGCTTTGCACATAGATAAAAGAAATTCTGCAATGTGTCATTGATCTCCTGTGTGCTCTTTGGGCAAATCAATTTCCTCGATCAGTCTTAGTTTCTACCCTTTAAACTATATACCCTATTGTCTTTTAAAATAAATATGTGTGTACGTATACACATATATTTACATGTAACCTTTCTGCAACATGTTAAGGTTTGCTTAGCATTTTAGATTTATTATCTCTTTGGATGGCTAAAACAACCCTGCAAAGCCGGTGCTGTTATCATCCCCCTTTATGAAAACTGAGGTGACTGGAAGTTAAATTTCTTGCCCCAGGCCACACAGTTAGCATATGACTGAAGCAACGATTCAACTCAAGCTTTCTTGCTCTGAGTCTAGCACTTTCTCCACCTTGCCACCTGATTTTCTTGATCTTTATCCTTTTCTACATTTTGGTCACTTTGTAATGAACTCTACCTCTTCCAAATAGAACTCTCCCTCAAAACCAGGAAGTACAACCAAGCAAAGTCCCATCAGCACACCAGCTTGGTCTGACCAGGTCTGTCTGTCCCTTCTACCTGTCTGCTGAGCAGAGAAGGGTGGGCTTCAGCAGTGTCTTCTGGATTCCCAACTGAGCACTGCGCCTATGGGACATCTGACATTTCCCAGTATTGTTTTTTTGTGGGATTATTCCTAAATAACCCAGGAAAGAAGAGACTAGTACTATGAAGAGACAGCCAGTCTCTTGCCAGGCGGGGAGAAGAGGCCAGCCTGAGATGACATTGTCCTGTTGAGAAACCACACTTGATTAAAAAAGAAAAATATTATTATTTGACTCAAGGCTTGACCTGAGATGATCTGAGATGTCATTTCCAAGTGGACAAAATTTGTCTTTCCCAATAGTCTCCAAACAACTCTGCAAAATAGGTGCTGTTATCATCCCCTTTTGTGGAAACTGAGGCTGACACAAATTAAATTTCTTGCCCATCACATAGTAAGTGATGGAGGCAGGGTTTGAACCCAAATTTTCCTTGCTTCAAGTTTAGCATTTTTTCCACTGCATATGTTCCTATTATGCTAAAGTGAGAAGAGGTTCTAATAGTACATCAATATAGTTCCCCATTTCTTTAGTCTTCTTGCTGTTCCTAGATGGCAGCCAATGTGACAAAAAGCTTGAATCATGAAATCTCACTCTTTTCCCCACTTTCCCCACTCCTCTCACCTAACTCCTTTACTTTACAGATAAGAATAATGAGTCCCAGAGAATTCACCCATGGGAATGGGTGGCTGACCTGGGACTTGAACCCTGGCCATCCATTTTCCCACCAGCATTCTTCTCATTGCAAACCTTCCTATTATACTAAGGTGTGAACAGTTCCTAACTGTATTACTCATTTTGTATAAGAATCCCCTTTTAAAACTGAATGCCATAATCCAAATCTATAATAGAGGGAGAGGCAGGGAGGAGGAACTTCCATCTTTTTGACAGATTGGTATGTGATGAGGTTAAATGTGAACAAGGAAGGCCTTATGATGCCCTCCAGGCTAAGGAATGTAGGTAGCTATATACTCTGCCTAAGTATAGGACCAACCCTCCTTGATTTCAGCCTGGAATTGGGGAGAGAAGGGGCAGGTCCAACTGTCAAAAAAGTGACCAATGGAAAGTCTCCTTCCTCTCTCATTTCTTCCTTCCATATTCAGAGGAACCTCCTTCCTTGGTAGCACCTCTTACTCAGGACAATAGTACAGAGCTTCCTTCCTCTTAGGAAGACCAGAGGATGAAGGATGATGTTTGAGAAGCTGCTTTGAATTCCCTGAAGAAAATGGGAAACACAAAGTACTATTGTCCCAATTATTAATGAATCCTCTAAGGACACATCATTTGGAATATGATAGATCCACATCCTGCCAAGAAAGATGGATCATGTTTCCTTTCCAAATATATGCTGCCATGGTTGTTAATTGTGATTATCTCTGCAATCTATTGTCATTCCTGTAATCTATGCAAAAAGAATCTATTCTCCACCCAATCCTACTGGAGTAGAATAAGGGTAGGTTAAAAGTAAGAATTCTACCCAGATAATATGATCTGGGTGGGGTGAATTTTGGACAGGGTCAAAAATGTTCTTGAAAGACTAGGTTTTAGATGAACAAGCAAAAGGAAGATCTTTGGGTCCCATATATAAAACTGATTATTAATATAATAAGAAATAATTGTTTGTCTCAAGGCCAGTATACTGATTTTTTTTTTTTGAGAGTTCTTTGGTAAAAGAGAGGTCTGATGATAACAACATTAAGGAATGTTGATCACTTTTTCCTCTCATTTGGAAATGAGGCAGTCAGGGAGAACAAAAAGTGGGCCATGAAAGTTAAGGGATTCCAAAGAATTTTCATTCCTGAAATTTCATTTCATTTCATTCCTGAAAAGTTATATTCTTTCTCCAGTTCAATGTGATCTGTCTTTATTACGTGTAATATGTGAAGCATGTACTAGGGACAGAGCCTTGACTTGTAATTTCATTCATTTAGAGAATTTTCATGAGCAAATTCCTTCTCCTGAGGCAGATTAGGATCTCTAGGGCAAGTGACTTGCCCAAGGATCACACAATCAAGACTTGACAGAGGCCTGGTTTGAACCCGACTCTGCTTGGTTTTAAGTCCAGCATGCTGCATCTGGCAATAGGAATGAAAGGAATGACAGTCCATGATCTCAAGGAGTTTATAATCCACATGATTGCTGGGGGAAGTTATTTGTTTATGGAGCAGGAGGATGGACTGTGTAACAGCTGGCCTAAGACCCTGGAATATTTAGGTTCACAGCCTACATCATGGCTATGTGACCCTGGTGAAGTCCCTTTACCTCTGAAGAGCAGGTCGGAGTTTTCCTTGGTGGCAAATTATCCATTTTTAAATGTCATGGGGCTAAAACCATTCAATTCTAGAGTCAGTGAAATCCAGTCTTTCAAGGCCTAGTATCCTGAGTGACCTGACAAAGAAATTAATTCATGATTACATCACTGATATCTTCCACTGACACCAAGCTTTTGATCTTTTCAAAGCACATTTCCAGGGTGATACAGTAGAAAGAGCACTGAGTTTAGAGTTGGGAGTGCCTGGCTGGAATTTTCTTCCCTTTATGGTCACATTGGCTTAATTAGGCCTCCTTCATTTCAACCTCAGTATACACCCTTTCACTGTGGCTGCTTTGGACTCTGAACAATCGCTTTTTCCTGGGCACTCTTCAAAAGGAAATCATTTATGTTTTTTTTTTCAGCTTTCTTTTCCAAATGGGAAGGCCTAATTGACTGGGTGAGTTGAAGTCAATTGAAGTCAAGGTTTTCAAATAAGAAAATAGTACAAGAACTTCCACACCCTTTCCTGCCCTCCCACCAAATACCCTAATTAGACCTACCCTAGTCTAACCTAATTAGATAACTATAAAAATAATTATTGTTTATATGTAACAAACAATCTTGTCTAACAAAACAGGAAAAATTGACCTGGATTTTAACTTGTTTCATCATTGGAATATGGCCCAAAAGTGAAAAAAAAAGTATGGGAGCCATTCACTTATTCTCTTAGGACCTCACTTTCTTCATCTATTGAATGAGAGGGCTAAAGTAGATGACCTTTAAGGTCTAAATTTATGATCTCATGACAAAATGCTAGCTTTTGTCACTCTCAACTCTAACTGATATGAACCAATGAAAGAGGTGATTAGGAGGTCTAGCAGATGGAGCACTGGACTTAGAGTCAAAAAGACTCAAGTTCAGACCTTACCTTAGATACTTCCTAACTATGTGACTCTCCACAAGAAGGAAAACTTAATAACCTTTCTCCCAGTAGTATTGTAAGCTCACATAAGATATGCAAATTGCAAATGTTAACCATTATTAAATTTTATTATTAATTATTGTCAACCATTTAGAATGGTTTTTGATTTAATTTATTAAGAGTAAGAGGAGGAGGAAGAAAATGAAAAGGCAAAGAGAACAAGAATGATAACTTCATATGATGAATTTCATAGAGTTAGATGTAAGTCATACAGTTGGGTTTGAAAAATCAACTTTATAAGTACAAAAGGGGGAACATATGGTGGATAGCAGGCCATCTGAATATGAGTTGAGTGGTTTTCACTCTTAATGACTCAATATTGTGTCGTGCCCATATGATATTCACAGCGCCTATGGTGGCTATGAATATGCCAGCACAGTTCTGAATTGGAAAATATAATACACTCTCCACATAGAAGACAGAACCAAAACATTTATTCTAACACTAGAAAGCCAAATCCCCAAACTAGAAAACCAAATCCATCATAGTAACAAAGAAATCTATACACAATGACAGTGCAGGGGGTACCACTATCTCCAAGACTTCCTCTGTTAGGCTTCCCACAAATCAGCTCCCTTAGACAAAATCACAAACAAGCTCTCCCACTCATTCTAAATGCTGCCTGTTCTCTCTTTCCCAGCTCTTACTACTCTGACTTACTTTCTGCTCCATCCCTTCCTGCTCCACCTGTTCAACAAACTCCTTCCACACAGGCTCCATGTAATTCAGACTTCCATGTGACTTAGGAAGGTCATATGGGCCTATTAATGGATGGGAAAGGTCTTCCCATTTAAATTACCATTACATAGTGTCATCATTAATAAAAGCAAAACATGAACAAATGATGATAATTGACTAAATATGGATAAATTGCTGAAATTCTAATGTAGTAATGATAAAAACAATAATAATAAATTTTACTCCATTAGGTGGTGCCACAGTACATAGAGTGCTGGGTCTGGAGTCAGGAAGACCTGAGTTTAAATCCAGCTTCAGCCTCTTACTAGCTGTGTGACCTTAGTCAAGCCATTTAGCCTGTTTGCCTCAGTTTCCTCAACTGTAAAATAGGTATAATAACAGGACCTATTTTGGAAGGTTGTCATGAGCATTAAATGAGGTATTTGTAATGTGCTTAGCACAGTGCTTGGCACTAGTAGATGCTACATGCTTATTCCCTTTCTTTCCCTGTTCCATTAATGAGGGACATGATCTATGTGTCTCCTCTGAGTTCTATCATCATCAGGAGTAATAAAGAGTCTTATTAGACAAGGGCTGGGAATGGTTTTGTTAGATCTCGGTGATCTTAAGAGAAGAATAGAAAAAAAAAAGAAATGAATATACAGGGAAAGGGGAAGGAAAGGAAAATTAGGAAAAAATATCTCATATAATTGAGGTGCATATGGACACCTGTCCATACAAGGAGAAAAGGTGGTGGTAGGGGGCAGCTGATATCTTATTCTCATCTGAACTAGTTAAAAGAAGGAAAAATACACACACACACAAGTTGTGTATGGTAATACATTTCATTCAACAGGGAAATAGGAAGGAAAGAGAAAGAGGAACAGAAATTGGAGTCAGTGTTGATCAAGAAAGAGAATAGTCTAAGCAAGACAAACTTTAGGATGTATAGCTCTTTTAGGCAGGAAGGAATAGGAACCTGAGAGTGTGTCAATAAGTTTGGAAATAAACAAATAAGTTATGGAATGATGAAGTAGATGGTGTCAGAGAAACCTGTGAAGACTTGAATGAGCTGATGCACAGTGAACAGAATGATACAATGACAACAATGTGGTAAAGGCAAACAAGGTTAAAAAGAATTAGAAACTATTGTCAGCATGATGACCAATTATGACAGTAGAGGACCAATGATGCTACTTACCCCTAGATGGAGAAGCAAAGAACACAAGAATAAAGAAAGATTTTTTTTAGACTTGGTCAATGCAGGAATTTCTTTTGATTAACTAGATTTTTGTAACAAGGTTTGTTTTTCCCTGCTTTTTCAGTGTGGGTGGAAGGAGGTTGGGTTGGGAGAATGAGAAGGCAGTTTTTTATTGATTGAAAACAAAATAAAATATTATTTAAAAAGAAATGGGGCTTAAGCCAGTGGAATTAGGTTCACTTCCAATTTCCTGAAATACTGAGCAAGTGATCTCTACTGTCTTCCTCTTGTTTGATTGCTAGTATTTCCTGTGAGAGTCATTTCACAACATGTGGTGGACTTCCCACCCCAGTTGTGATGTGCATTTGTCTCATGCGCCTGAGTGGATCACTAGAGAAATTCAACTGATGTTCATTCAAATTGTCTCTGACAGAATGGTTCTAAAAGCTTTTAGAAAGGATGGATGCATTCGGGGCAGGGGAGTTTTGTCTCGATAGAGACAACTCAGTTCCTTCTGTCTATATTAAGTATCTAATAGTTGCAGTAAGTAGAGATGACAGTAAGCAGAAAAGAGCACTGCTTAAGTTTTTAATGCTGTTTTTCAGAACCTGAAATTGAAACATTTTGCTGTAATTGTTAATGTATAGAGCTCACTTCATAGCATGGTGATGCTTCTCTCTAACCTCCCCCCCACTCCTGCTCCCCAACTCCATCACTGCTAAAAGTGTAAGTCAAGGCATTGAAATGTGTGGTCTTGGATGTTGCTTAGTTGGGGGCATCAACTTCTCAAGAAACATTTGAGGAAAAACAGTTGGGCCAGTATTTGGACCAGTGATAATCTTTTATGTTGTAAGTTCCCCATCACTGGTAGTGTTCAGGTGTTTATTGGTTTATCTTTAAAAGCCTTTCATAACCTCATCACAATCTATCTTTCCTAACTTATTATACATCACTCCCCTCCCTGAATACTAGAGTTCACTTAATCTAGATTTTTTCCTAGTTATCTCACAGGTTCTTCCATCTTTTCTCTCTGCACCACTGGCTTTTTGCTAAGTTTTGAATATACTCCCATCTAGCCTTTGTCCCTTATACTCTTCTACTTTCTTTGGTAAATGAAATGCCAGCTACTACTTCAGAAGACCAATGATGAAGCATTTATTTTATCCATTACCTGATTGAGAGGTGGGGGACTGGCAGGGCAGATTGAGATACATATTTACACATGCTACAGTATAGATTTCTCATGCTTGATGATACTTATATGTCACACGGGAGATATTTGTTTAATTTTGAATTTTTGGGGGGTTGGAAAGGGGATTAGTTATAAGAATGCCCTGTCTTCCAAAAAATGAAAGACAAAAATGATGATTATAACACTTTAAATATACAAAAGGGAAGAAAAAGATGGTTAGAAGATGAGAAATACAAGAGGATAGATTTGAAAGTAAATGTTCAATTTAACTTTTCTGAAATGCAAATGGCACATAATAGAGATTCATTGTTTCATGTAAAATCCTTTTTTTTCCTGTTTTTCAATGCTTATGAACATTTTCAGGACTTATGATTTTTAAGGGAAAAAATAAACAACAAAATTTTTGAAAAAGAACCATTTTTTTTTCAAAACTCTGCTCAAGGGACACCTTCAAAGTATCCCATTTACATGAGGTTTTTCTCTGAGTCTCCACTCCCCCCACCCAGGACTTTAAACCTCTCTTGCTCAAAGTTTTACCTTATATTTATTTTGAATATTATTATTTTTGCATGCCTGCTATGTTTCAGGCACTGTCCTAGGTACTGAGAACCCAAAGGCAACAAATTAAACAATATCTAATTTAAAGGAATTTACATTCTATAAGAGAAGACAGCAGGGACATGCATTCAAAGGGAATTGTTATGCCTCCAAAGGAAAAATAATAAAGACAAAAGGCAGAAAAAATTTAGGGATAATCAAAATGAACTTGATTTGGGATATACTGGGTTTATGATATTGATGGAATATCCAAGTACGATGTCCTTTGGTGGCTGAGGAACTAGGTCTGAACTCAGAATAGAACTCTCGGTCATCTTCTCGGTCTTAGTTATCCTGATACCACTTTTATAGGTTTCTGCCATACTGTTGTGTCAATTCTTGGTTACAACTTCCTCCTCCATTTTCTGTATATGTTCTGAAGACAGGAGAAGGGGAACTGATGGTCTCTGTCTTCTAAGTAACGTAGGAGGTTTTGTCATCTACTATAAGTGTGAGAACTGGGGCAAGGGGAGAAAAGAGAAAAAGAAATAATCCATAATAGACAATGTAGGACAGAGTTCCCCAAATTTCTTTGGCCTAATACCTCCTTTAAAAAAAGTCACTCAGAAGGAGGAGTCAAGATGATGGAGTAGAAAAATACACATATGCTAGCTCCTAACCCACAGCCCAAAAAATACCTATAAAGAAGAACTCCCAACAAATTCTGGAGCAGCAGAAGCCACAGAGCAACAGAGTGGAGGAGATTTCTGTTCCAGAGAGGCCTGAAAAAATGATATGAAAGGTCCGTCACGCCCCAGACCCAGAGCAGAGCCCAGCCCTGCCTTGGTCAAGCAGAACCAGGAGAACAGATCCGAGCAGGCTTCAGGGACAGAATCTCCAGAGGCCATGTAGGTCGCTCCACCTACAGGCGCCAAAGGTCAGTGAGAGAGTCCCAGAGGGAAGTGGGGTGTCCCCCATAACTCAGGCCCCCTCAGGAGGCAGCAGCAGAGGCAGCAGCAGACAAGGGCTCCCAAAGCAGGCAGGATCTCTGATCCATTGTTGAAGGTCTCCCCATAAAACCCCTGAGGGAACTGAGCCCTGTGTGGTGGCTCTGCCCCCACCTGAGCACCTAAACTTAATCTCATACTGAATAGCAGCCCCGCCCCAACCAAAAGCCCTGAGGCTGGAAAGCAGCATTTGAATCTCAGCCCCCAAGTGCTGGCTGGGCTGATCTAGAGGCTAGGTGGGTGTGAAGAGGAAACTCAGAAGTCAAGTAACTGGCTGGGAAAATGCCCAGAAAAGGGAAAAAAATAAGACCATAGAAGGTTACTTTCTTGGCGAACAGGTATCTCCTCCTAACCTTTCAGATGAGGAAGAACAATGCTTACCATCAGGGAAAGACATAGAAATCAAGAATTCTGTATCCAAAACGTCCAAAATAAATATTCAATGGGCTTAGGCCATGGAAGAGCTCAAAAAGGATGTTCAAAATCAAGTTAGAGAGGTGGAGGAAAAACTGGGAAGAGAAATGAGAGAGTTGCAAGAAAAGCATGAAAGGCAGGTCAACAGCTTGCTAAAGGAGACCCCAAAAAATGCTGAAGAAAATAACACCTTGAAAAATAGGCTAACTCAATTGGCAAAAGAGGTTCAAAAAGGCAATGAGGAGAAGAGTGCTTTAAAAAGCAGAATTAGTGAAATGGAAAAGAAGGTTCAAAAGCTCACTGAAGAAAATAGTTCTTTCAAAATTAGAATGGAACAGATGGAGGCTAATGACTTTATGAGAAACCAAGAAATCACAAAACAAAATCAAAAGAATGAAAAAATAGAAGACAATGTGAAATATCTCATTGGAAAAACAACTGACCTGGAAAAATAGATCCAGGAGAAACAATTTAAAAATTATGGGACTACCCGAAAGCCATGGTCAAAAAAAGAGCCTAGACATCATCTTTCATGAAATTATCAAGGAAAACTGCCCTGATATTCTAGAACCAGAGGGCAAAATAATTATTCAAGGAATCCACCAACCACCACCTGAAAGACATCCAAAAAGAGAAACTCCTAGGAACATTGTGGCCAAATTCCAGAGTTCCCTGGCCAAGGAGAAAATATTGCAAGCAGCCAGAAAGAAACAATTCAAGTATTGTGGAAATACAATCAGGAAAACACAAGATCTAGCAGCTTCTACATTAAGGAATCAAAAGGTGTAAAATATGATATTCCAGAAGTCAAAGGAACTAGGACTAAAAGCAAGAATCACCTATCCAGCAAAACTGACTATAATACTTCAGGGAAAAAAATGGTCTTTCAATGAAATAGAGGACTTTCAAGCATTCTTGATGAAAAGACCAGAGCTGAAAAGAAAATTTGACTTTCAAACACAAGAATGAAGAGAAGCATGAAAAGGTAAACAGCAAAGAGAAATCATAAGGGACTTACTAAAGTTGAACTGTTTACATTCCTCCATGGAAAGACAATATTTGTAACTCTTGAAACTTTTCAGTATCTGGGTAGTTGGTGGGATTACACACACACACACACACACACACACACACACACACACACACAGAGCACAGAGTGAATTGAACAGGATGGGATCATATCTTAAAAAAATGAAATTAAGGGGTGATAGAGAAATATATTGGGAGGAGGAAGGGAGAAATGGAATGGGGCAAATTATCTCTCATAAAAGAGGCAAGCAAAAGACTTTTTAGTGGAGGGAAAAAGAAGGGAAGTGAGAGAAAAACATGAAGTTTACTCTCATCACATTCGACTAAAGGAAGGAATAAAATGCACATTCATTTTGGTATGAAAACCTATCTTACAGTACAGGAAAGTGGGGGAGAAGGGGATAAGCAGGGTGGGGGGGGAGGATGGAAGGGAGGGCAATGGGAGGAGGGAGCAATTTGAAGTCAACACTCTTGGGGAGGGACAGGATCAAAAGAGAGAATAGAAGCAATGGGGGGCAGGATAGGATGGAGGGAAATATAGTTAGTCTTACACAACACGACTATCATGGAAGTCATCTGCAAAATTACACAGATATGACCTATATTGAGTTGCTTGACTTTCCAAAGGTAATGGGTGGGGAGGGAGGGATGAAGAGAAGTTGGAACTCAAAGTTTTAGGAACAACTGTCAAGTACTGTTCTTGCTACTAGGAAATAAGAAATACAGGTAATGGGGTATAGAAAGTTATCTCACCCTACAGGACAAAAGAGAAGATCAGGACAAGGGAAGGGAGGGATGATAGAAGAGAGGGCAGATTGGTGATAGGGGCAATCAGAATGCTCGGTGTTTTGGGGTGGGGGAGGGGAGAAAATTTGGAACCCAAAGTTTTGTGAAAATGAATGTTAAAAGTTAAATAAAAATTTTTTTAAAAAAGTCACTCAGTGATTCCCTGGAAATGTAGTTTCTCTAACGTTTTTAATGTTTTGTTATTAATTTGCATCATTTTAAAAATGCAAAATTAAAAAGATGAATTTAACTTTAATAATTTATTGCAAATTTGTGGACTTTTTTTCTTTCTTTGAAATTTTGATGACTTGATATTACATCATGTAACTGTATAGTATTGTATTGTAAACAAGTCATTCCAGGCACATATTCCTGCCAATGCATCCTGGATTTCTTGATAATGCTCCACACACTCCCCTGCCAACACTTTCTCCTTAAGACCTGTCAGTGAACTTGACTACTGATAGTTATAACTTGTATTTTGTGGGTTTATTTGGAAAATAATGCAATCACTACAACTTTAACTCTGTTACACGATAGAAGAAACATGCATGCATGTTTTTTTCAGACTTCTTTCCTTATGCTTCCACTGATCTCTTATTTTTACTCCATGCCCCACAATTGCATCAGAGGCTACTACTATCCGCCTGTCCTTCCAGTGTCCCTCAGGGAGTGGTATAGTCTACTTTGGCAACCTCTGATGGTAGGAAATAAAATAATCACTAAGAAGCAAACCGAAGGATTAGTCAGCAGCTGTCGATGTTCTGTAAAGGGTAGATAGTAAAAGTTTGTCGTAGGCAAAGTCAGGTAGATTTCATGTGTTCAGCTGCTCACATAGAGGGGTAGAGAATACTAGGTGGTACAATGGTGTATGCTCAAGGAGGCAAGAGATTCTGGGAGGAAAAAAGCAAATGAAATGCTAACATGCACATGTGGTTGGAGTGGTTATGGAGGGAAGGGAAGCCAGAGTAAGGAAGACTGACTGGGAGAGAAAGGAAGGGTCACCCAGTTCTCTACAATATTTACACGAAGCTTCCCTGAGTAGAACATAAGGCTTTCCTCCTTCCTTCCTTTTCTCTTTCTTTCATTCCTTCTTTGCTTCCCTCCTTCCTTCCCTCCTTTGTTCCTTTCTTCCCTCCTTCTTTTCTTCCTTCCTTCCTTCCTTCCTTCTTTCCTTCCTTCCTTCCTTCCTTCCTTCCTTCCTTCCTTCCTTCCTTCCTTCCTTCCTTCCTTCTTTCCTTCCTTCCTTCTTTCCTTCCTTCCTTCCCTCTTTCCTTTCTTTCTCCCCTTCTTCCTTTTGCACTCCTTCCTTTCTTTCTTTTCTCCTTTCCTCCATTGCAATCCCGAATGAGCCTGATTTGGAGACACACTGGTGCTGTTGGCTTCAGACAGTGTGCTAGCTTCATAATTCCTTTGTTGGATGAGAGAATGGAAGGTTTGGGATAGAGAAAACACATGGAATCCTGACAGCACTATGTCATTGACTGATGGCCTTGGAGGGCTCCATTGCAGACCCATGATTTTCTGTCACTTCCATTCTTTGGGCTGCCCTCTGACAGTCTCAAACATCCTGCAGAACAAAGTTCTAGCAGAGAGTGGACAATATCATCCCTTTTATCCTGCTTGTAATTTGTCTCTTAGAATATATTGGCAGCCTGCTCATGCCTTCCATGTGTTATTCCATGGGCATCATTGACATAACAAATCACTGGTAGTATTGGAATGTTGATACACACACATATGTGTGTGTGTGTGTGTGTGTGTGTGTGTATATATATATAGTGTGTGTGTGTATATCTACGTATATATTTGTGTGTGTATATATGTGTGTATACATATATTTATATACATATATACATATATATATGTACACACATATACTGTATAGTCAGATAAATGTGTAACGAGCACCTTAATATGCCAGGCACTGTGCTAAACACTGGGTATACAAATAGAAATAAAAACAAAGACAATCCTTGCCCTCAAGCTAATTTACAATCTAATGGGGGAATACAAAACATAAAAAGAAACTGAAAGGGGAGGCAGAAGTTATCCAGTGCAGGGACATGGAAGACGGTCCCAAAGATTTTCCAAAGCAGTGTGGCTGGTGGGAAATAGAGAGAAGCCTGAGCTGAGCTCCCTCCTCAAATAGAGGGCCTGGAGCCCAGGACTCTGTCCTCTAGTCAAAGGGTCCAATCTGAGGCATAAAGGGGACTAAAGAGATGGGAGTTCAGGGACTCTGTGTGTGTGTGTGTGTGTGTGTGTGTGTGTGTGTGTGTGTGTGTGTGTGTGTTGCTATTTTTCTGTACCTTCAATTGTCTGGCCCATAATAGTCCTTTAATAAGTGTGTGTTGATTGTTTCATGACTAGATAAAAGTGTTGTGGTTTTTTTTTTTTTTTCATGTTTTGCAACATTTTTTTTTCCAGTGAATGCTATAAGGAGTCAATGCAGGAATATTTCTTTCTTTTTCCTTCCTTTGATTCCCCATGCTCCCTAGGGTCTTAACCAGATTACTGAGACAGTTTGGCCAGGTTCATATAGAGATCATATGTCAAGAGATAAGACTTGAACCCAAATCTTTGTGCCATCAGACCAGCCCTTCATCTGCTGGCATCATCCTTGTGTGATGATGAATCTAATCCAATTCAGCTCAAACCAGTCCAATCCAGTGTCTTTACTGGTGTCTGATTCCCTTTCGCCTCTATCTGCCAAAACCTCTTTACTCCTTCAGGAATCAATTCAAACACCATCCCCTTTTAGTAGGTTTCTTATTTTCCCCAGGTATTAGTACTCTGGAAAATTCTTTGTCTCATTTTTGAATATATGTTGTTTGTTTATATGTATATTTGTTTTTCCTCCAACAAAAGTAAACACTTTGAGGAAAGGAGCATTTTTAGTTTTGTTTTGGATCTACATCCTAGGCATGGAGCCCAGTGGCTGGCACACAGTAGGTATTCAATATTTTCTTTTTAAAATAGAATAAAATTTAGTTGAATTTAGAATGAATTTTAATCAGAACAATTAATTGTCTGCATAGTGATCCTTCTGCTAGGTAGCCCAAGACCTAACCTAAATAAAATGGCGGCTATTGCCAAATGGTCTGCTAATTGTGTGAATTCCAAGTATATTTATGAGCAGAGAATTTTAAACTATGCCTCTCTCCAATCAAATTACTTTGGCTGGTTGTATAAAGACTGTTCCAATATGAGCCCAATCCCAAATGAATGTTTTCTCCCCCTCTAAGCCCACCACTCTTCAGATAGAGCAGAAAGTTGGCTCGGCTCATACAAAATGAATGAAACTGTCCCGTTTGGCTAATGATTGAGTTATCAAATGGAATGGGCCAGGAATTGGGTGTGTGCATGTGGGGCGGGGGGGGGGGGGATCACTGCTATGGGAGAAATCCAAGAGTCCCTTCTGTTCTTTTAGGGGAAGCCTCCAAATCAGCCTTAAGGAAGAAGGGTAGAGTAAGTGCCAAGCATTTCAAAGAAAATGCTAGCCAGCTTTCAAATAGTCTTTGTTGACTGCCTTAAATCAAAATAATAACAATAGTAATAGCAATAATGATAGTTCATATTTAAATACTATACATTGCCAGGGATAGGGGATGAGTGGTGCTGGCATAGCCCACCACCTCCTCAGGTATAGGGTCTTTAATGTTGACAATTTTGAATAAATTATCTGATTTGATCCCTAATCCTGAAGTGCTATAAAGATGCTATAAGCATCCTCATTTTAAAGATGAGGAAACTACTATTTAGAGAAAGATTGAGCCATTGATTCCTAGTCACTTAGTTATTTAGTGTCAGTGGTTGCATTTGAACCCAGATTCTATACGTTATAATTCCCTATTGTATGGGAGCAAGTCCATTAACTGCATGATATTCTTTTTTCCCTAACACTGAGTCTATATTGATAATGCCTATATATCCTTTTCCCCTTATAAAATGCAAGTATTTAATGTCTTTGTCTTACTATCACATCATTTCTGGATTTACCCCTCCCCTTGTTGAACTTTCCATTGTAACAACATAAATCAGTCAAACAAAAATTATTAATACAGTGATTACAGTACTTCACAATCCATGCAAGAAACATTTGGCCCCTGTAATCTCCCTGGTCAGAGGAGGGCTTTAGCACACTACCGTGCTGGAATTAGAGGGTCTAGATGCAAATCCCACCTCTTGATTTTCTCCCTCCGTCTCTGGACAGGAGAAGAGAAGCCATCTTAAGAGACAAGTGGCTTCGCTAGGGAGGGAAGCAGAGTCCCCAGCCCTTTGGAGCCAATGTGATTATTTCAGTTCTCACCAGGGCCTTTGGTGTCACGTCTCTGAAATGATAGGGTCGAATTGAATTGGCTCTGAGGTGCCTTTCTACATCTAGTCCTCTCATCCTACGTCAGCCCAGTCATCATCTCTTCTTCAGGACCACGACTGGTCATTACAACTGCACAGAGTTCAGCTGCCTTTTTCTATCCATTGCATTTGTATTAGTTATTTTGTCCATTGTGTTTCTGGTTCTGCTTCTTTCAAGGTTTCTTTGAATTCCTCATGTTCCCCATTCTTTGCCACTTGGTTGGATTCCACGCCATTCACATCCCTAAAGGTCACTCAGACCTTTATGGTGCTAGAATGGTTTGCACCATGAATATACCAATGTGCCCTCAAATGACTCATTAGTGAAAGTTCTTTGTTTCTTTTTCTTGTTTTATACCTCCCTTTATTAACACACGCACATATCTTTCCATCCTGTTTTGTTGTGTACAGTGCTAGAAGAGAAATTTTCCGTAATGTCACTACTCAGGTTTTTCCCTCTGCTTTCCTCCCCTAGAGCAATACTCCTACCTTTATTAGCTGGCTCTACCAAATTGTTTCAGATGATATTTTAGTGAGATCTGAAATGACAAAGTGCCAGCAGCTATTATGAAGGTGAATTTCCTATTACTTTAATTAGAAGGGAAGGATTTTGGGGGGGGGGGTCTTTTTTTCCCCGAGTGCCCTCTGAGAACAAGAATTTTTTTTCTCCAAGACTTGGCCATAAAAAGTTCAGCACCTTATTCAATGATGACCTCAAAGGTATTTCAGGGCCCTCAGCTAAGATCCAGGGAAAAAGTGAACAGAGAGAGACTAATCTTCACAAAAAATGTAATTAAGAAGGAAAAGGGACCTACACAAGAGGTATCCCGCCCCCCCCTCCCCCAGGGAGACAATGAACCCTCAGATCATTTTTGGCAATGTGGATATTATCAGTTTTTATCATGGCCAACCTCATACATGGCCTTTGAGGTATGTTACCCATGGGGATAAACAGAAGCAGACCTTGTTAGTTATGCTAAGAAGTTAGCACCTACAGAACCAGAGATTAATGCTGGGAGACCAGAGGTCATCTAGTCTTTGTTAGTTTTGTTTTGGGGCTGTTCAGTTGTTTCAGTCCTGTCCAGCTCTCCTCAACTCCATTTGGAGTTCTGTTGGCAGAGATATTGGAGTGATTTGCTGTTTCCTTCTCCAGTTCATTTTACAGATGAGGAAACTAAGGCAAACAGGGTTAAGTGACTTGAACAGGAAATAGTAAACCACTTTAGTATCTTTGCCAAGAAAACCCTAAATGGTGTCACAAAGAGTCTGACGTGACTGAAAAACAACTGAACAGCTACAATAACAACCACACACACACACATAATTGGAAACCACAAGATTTGTAGATGGCTTTCCGAGAATAAAAACAAAATAGTAAATGAGCATGGCAGGATCCTCTAACCTTTCTCTGGAGGGTCACACTGCCTCCATTCCTGCATGCTAGGATACCATGGACAATAGGAGGATGCCTCCGTTCCTGCACAAAACTCCTCCATCCATTAGATGAGAAGATATCCCTTTCATAACCTTTCCTTCTGTAGTGAGATTTGAGGATAAAAAAGCCATTTCTCTGGGAAGGGAGAACCCAGTGATGTACATTCCTGCAGACAGTTAATTAACAATGAATAAAATGCCGATGACGATAGCACAATAAGCAATGAAATTGCAGTTTTAAGTTTACAAAATAATTTATAAACATATAACATTTGAGACTCATTAGAAACCTGTGAGGCTGGAAATATCAGAATGCCTCCATTTAACTGATGTAGAAATTGAGTCTCAAAGAGAAAGTCACCATCCACTAAGTATCATAAGTGGGTCACCAAGTTCTGATACTGTCAGTAGATGCTAAGAGCCAGGATACTGGGAATTGAGGTAGAGAAGAGAGGAGCCACAGAGGAGTGAAGGGAAGGAAGGCTGAATGGGGGTATATGGTAGCAGAATTCTGAGAAGCTTGGTTCTCTGGTTTCCCAGTACATGACAGAGCAGATGCTGAAAATTAGCAAAGTGGGTAGGAACTGTCTCCTAGAGGCAGCCACAGGGAGGGAGAAGCCAGGAAACTCTAAAATGCAGACTTTGCAAAATTTGGATATTGCTGAAGATCCCTGATCTCATCCTGGTGGGTGCTGTTTTCACTGGTCACAACCCATCCATGCCTTCTTATCTGGAGGTATCTGGTCCATGTCCTTCCCAAAATCCACCAAGGAAGTTCTACCCAACCAGGTGGAGACCTGCCCCTAGTCCTTTGAATATTTCTTTGGGGCCTCAGTAACACTTGGAATATCCTGCCTTTTTGATTTATTTGATTTTTTAAAAATATATTTTGTTAGTATTTTTTAGATTATCTTTATTTCTCCTCATTTGTCTCCCCTTTTCCAGAGAACCATCTCTTTACCACACAGATATTTTTTGAAGAATGATAAAAAAATAGCAAATCCCACTGCCACATTGAAAAGATCTGGGTCCTCTCTAGATGGCCCCTTTTTTTGTTTTCCCAGGCACTTTGTGGGTGTTGGATAGATTCTAACAAATATCCTTCTTAGCCTCCCCTTCTTCTTGATTTTTTCCCCATGTTGTCCCTTTACGCTAGGAATAGCTTTTTGCCTTCTACTTCCCCTGGTGTTCTGAACTCCAGACATTAAGTTGGGGGAAAGTTAGTGAGTCTACCTTCCATCTACTCCACCTTGAATGAAAATAGTTATATTAGTTTGATCTACCCCAGGTATGGGGAACCTGTGGTCTCAAGGTCATGGTTTTCAAGCTACAGGTTTTCCATCCCTGATCAACCCTATTACATGATAAGCTCTCTTATGCCCCTAGAAATTAGGCAGCAAGAGGACCTCATAATTCATAGAGCCCTGAGCTAGTAGTCAGGACAATCTGAGTTCAAATTCAGCCGCAGATACTTACTAGCTGTGAGACTCTGAGCAAATAACTCTGTTTGCCTTCATTTCCTCAACTGTAAAATGGGTATCTTAACAGCACCTACCTTGTGGGTTATGAGGACCAAAAGGGATAATATTTATAGCAGTACTGTGTCCAGCACACAATAGGTACCATATAAATGCTTATTCTCTCTCTTCTAGCATTTAGTCCATTACCTGGTACATATTAGGCCAAATAAATATGTATTGACTGAGTGATTGATTGATCTGTATATATCTGTGTTGCCTCCTCATTCAAATATAAATTCTTTGAAGGCAGGGGCTATCTGGGTCTTCTTTCTATCAGCAGAATTTATCTCAGTGCTTGGCATATGAGACACATTTTTGCTTGTTGGTTGATTGTTGATTAATTAATGGATTGTTAGCAGACAGCATCGATTAGCAGGCAGATTGTTTATTAAATATTTGTTGATTGTTAGCAAACATCAGTTAGCCCAAAAGGTCTTGGTCACAGACCCAGTTGGAGAAGGAATCCAAAGATTTCAGGACAGAAAGGACATCTCTGTAGACTTGAGGCCGTTGGCCAAAGTAGAGTAACATGGCACATCCCTTTTTGCCTCCCTCTAATTCCATCAAAGCTCACTTTGAGTAATGCCTGCTTTGGAGCTATGTGAATAGCTGACATTTATCTAGGGCTTTACCATTAAAAAGTGCTTTCCATATATTAGCTCATGTTGACAGTAAATCTCGAAACTCCTTATCTCTCTCTATTCAAGTCTGACTACATCTGAACCGTTATCTTCAGTGTTCTCCACCTTGTTTAGGAAGGTCATTGAGAAGTTGGCGAATATTCAAGAGAGGAAAATGAGAAAGATGTGGGTTTTTCAGAGGATACCATGTGAGTATATGAGCATTGTTAGAATAGAGGGGGAAAAGACTGTTGGGCAAGGGGTAGAAAGTGATAGTTGTCTTTAAGTATTTGAATATTTGCTTGGTAAAAGAGGTATTCAATTGACTCTGTTTGACCCCAGAGCAAAGAACTAGAAGGATTAGACAGCAAGCAAAAAGGCAAATTTCAGCTTGATTTAATGGAGAAGAAGCTAGCAGAGTTCCTTGAGAATGGAATGGGTCTGTCTTGGAGGTCATCAGTTTCCTCTCATTTGAAGTATTCAAGCAAACTCCAGATGACCACTTGTCTGATATGTTGCAAGGAATATTTTTAGTCAAGAACAAAGGCCATCCTTGAGATTCTATGAGTCAGTCCACTGGAATGTGCGTTATGGTAAGCTCATATTCAATGATATTGACCTAACCTGAGTTCTCAGATGTGAAATCAATATGTCTATCAGCTGCATTGTCTCTATTTCTTCCTCATTATCTTTCTTAGTGTTCAATATTTGTTATGGACTTCCAAGATAAAAATTCAGAAGTGGCCTCTCTGTTATTTAGTTTGCAAATACTATTTCTTTTGATCTTTTTCAAACACCCAGGGAGCAAAGAACTATTATGCTTCATTTTACAGAAGAAAAAACTGAGACAGACAGAAGTCAAATAATTTGTCCAGGATTGAACTGGGATTTTCTGTGAATACAGTTCCAGAACTCCCTGCATTGTACCAGCAAGCCATCTTTGTTAATTGTAGGATAAAGGGACCTAGAATAGAAAAGATGTCTGTTTCCCATGAGCCCTTCTTTTTGCCTTCAGTACTCTAGGTGAGAATGGCTGAGATAGTATTTCCACCTACACCTCAGCCTCGCCAATATTTCTAAGCAGCCATTACTGATGGGTCATAGATTTAAATTATCCTTTATACATGACTGGAAATCTAGAGTGTGGCACCTGAGGGAACTCTGTCCCCACCCTCACCACAAATCAGAGGGTGGGTCTTCCAGAGGATCTTAGATCAGATTTCTGATAGTCTTTGGATCTGAATCACCTCAAACTTAGCTCTTTTATTTCATAATGAGATTATATATATGTAAAGCATTTTGAAAATCTAAAAGTACCATATCATTGTTAGTTATTAATAATAACAATAACTAACGTTTATGCAGTGCTTTAAGACTTGCAAAACACTTTGATCTTTTACAACAACCCAATGATGTAGGAGATGTTATTCTCCCCTTTTCACAGATTAAGCAATTGAGGCAGATGGAGGTTAAATGACTTGCCCAGGGTGATACTCCACCAGTATTCTTGACTGAGTCCAGTCCTCTCTCCACTACATCATAGTGCCTCTGTCTGTCCCATTCAAATTTAGATTACAGCCATTTGTGTCCATTTCTTAACCCCTCTGCTACACAGTAAGACCCTTAAGAAAGAGGACTGTGCGTTTTATACATTCCTGTTCCCTTGGCCCCTAACCCAAAGACATGCCTGTAGTAGGTACTTCATAAAGGTTTCCTGAAGTAAGTTGAATCAGAGTAATTAAAAATATATTGTTGACGGTATCTGCAAGGGTAATTAGAATACAACTCTTGAAAACCACTTAGTTGGAGTCCAACAGTTCTAGATGTCAATATGCCCAGGCTGAGGCACACAGCAACACTCCATTCTTTATGAAACACATAGCAGACAGGTAACAAGCACAATTTTGTTGTTGCTTAGTCATTTTTCAGTTGTATCTGACTCTTCCAGCCCCCATTTGGGTGTTTTCTTGATAGATTCTCTGGAGTAGTTTATCATTTCCTTCTCCATCTCACTTTAAAGATGAGGAAACTGAGGCAGACAGGGTGAACTGACATGCCCAGGGTCACACAGCTAGGAAATGTCTGAGGCTGGATTTGAACCCAGGACTTCCTGACTCCAGGCCCAGAGCTGTATCCATTGAGTCACCTAGCTTGCACAATGACAGTTTGGGTAGCAACAAATAACATCAGGCACAAATGCGAATGTTAATGCCAAGGCAAGACAACAACAGGGAGCACATGCCTTGACTATATGCAGTCAATTAGAAATCTGGTTTGGAAGAGGAAAGGAAAGTTCAATTCTCTGCAAACCATTGTGATAAGAACTGTCATTTAACTCCTTTGGGAAAGAATAAACATGTTCTTTGGTTTCATTTAGTTTGTAAGATTTTTTTTAAATTTCATTTTCATTCAAAACTTTAATATGTCTTTGAGAAAGCTATGACCAAATATATGAGGTTGCTTATCCAACTAGTTGCTAGCATCCCCTCAAACGGGATAACTACCAGGCTTGTAATTTCATTGGCAGAGGAAAGTCCTGGGGGAGGAAATTCCCTTGGCCAATGCAGGTTGGCAGCTATGATGCAACTCAAGGACTTACAGAATTGCCTAGCAGAGACATGGCAAAAACTCCTGCCTGCACAACTCCCCAATACACTTGAAGATGAATGTAATAGATGTGATAGGGAAATCTTAAACAAAATAGGTAAAAACAAAATGCAAGCTAATTAATGTTAATTTGTGTTTTTCTAAGTCATTATACAGCTGGTGGGGACTGATTTCTATTTGAGCCTGACATGACTGGCTGAAAGCACTAACAAGTTGTATTTCTTGACCAAAATTAAACAAAGGTAACACTTGAACATATTTCTTCCTGACTTCTGGGATGGCTGTCATCTACCCCACAGCTGCCTTTCATGTTTTGAATTTTACATATATACACACACATATATATGATATATATACACACATATATATACATTTATGTATATGCATATATATTTATGTAGATGACACATAGAAGGATGCATAAATAGATTAATTGACTTTGTTGTTGTTTAGTTGTGTCTGACTTTTCATGACCAAAGCAAGCCAGGCCCTTCTATCCTCAACTACTTCTTATAGTCTGTCTAAGATCATGTTCATTGTTTCCATGTTATTGTCTATCCATCTTATCCCCTACCATCCCTTTTTCCATTTGACTTCAGTCTTTTCCAACATCAAGGTCTTTTCCAATGAGTTCTCAAAAAGTATTTAAGCTTCAGTTTCAGTATTGACCTTCCAGTGAAAAGCCTGAATTAATTTCTTTCAGTATTGACTGATTTGATCTTCTTACTGTCCAAGATAGAGAGATGGTTGGATGGATGGATGGATGGATGGATGGATGGATGGATGGATGGAGAGAGGGGGAGAGCGACAGAGAGAGAGACAGAGAGACAGAGGTCCCTTTTAACTTTTAAATTCAGTGATTCTTTGACTCTAAATAATGATTTTCCTAAAATTATTCAGTCTCTTTTTTACCACTCTCCTTAAGTCCCTCCCCTAGCTGATCACAGGTAATTGGTAGAAATAATCATATGGACTTCTTCCCTCTGATCAATATATTAATCACTTTGGAAAATGGGAAAAAGAGGGCACTCCCCTTAGGTAGGTCATTATTTAATTCCTTTTGGAGAAGGCCATGGCCTTGAACAGAAGTGAACCATTCTTCATTTGTAGTCAGCTTATCACCATTAATCCATTATCCAAGGCCTTAGCTTTCATTCTTGACCTTTTACACAATTTCCTGCGAGAAAGGGGTCAGGTCTAAGTGAAGGAAAAAACGTCTGGGAAGGATGTTAGACTAGAGAAATGTGCATTTTCTTAGTATTGTTCGTTGAGTTAAAAAGGAGGACTTTCATTTACTTTCGTTGTTGCTCATTTTCTCCCCAGAGGATCATAGCTCCAGAGTTGGAAGCAGCCTCAGAGACATTTATTACACTCCCTTCATTTTTCTCCTGAAGAATCTGAAACCCAAGTGACTTGCCTAAGGTCTCATAGGTAGCAAGTGTCAGAAGTGAAATGTGTACCCAAGGCCTCTGACTCCAAAGACGACCTAGTTTTCTCTGTACCTTATTACTATTCTAGCACCTGTCCTCACAGTGGTAATTAAGAGTAGGGTAGTGAAACTATATTTAGAATAGACTAGTCTGGCCTTGGGTATATAAATCAATCCATTCTTCTCCCCCAGAAGTAAGCATGGGGTATGGGAGGGAGGTTAGGGGCCAGAGCAATCATTTCCCTACCTAGGACTTTAACAAGCAGTGATAGTTTACAATGTACAAGGGACTTTCTTGAAGTTTAGATTTGAACAGGCATGCAGGAAGCTAATAAGAGAGAGGTAACCTTGGTGCAATATCTATTGTTAACTCAGTCAACAGGCAATTCCCATCCTCCCTCAACATCCTAAATGAAACTATTTTTTTCTTTTATAAAATTATATTCTAACACATGTTACTCTGCAGTCTAACCCAGAAAGTAGCAGGAGATAAGATTATGAACCCGGAGCTGTGAGTCCTTAGAGGTCATAGTCCAACCCCCTCATTTTAAAGACAAGAAAGGGCCCAGAGTAAAGGTGTCTTTCTGGGAATTGCAGGTAACATGTGGTTTTCAGTGACAATTCTCTTTGCTGTGATAAAAAGAAGTCAGGAGCCCTCATCCAGAAGTTCAGAGCCCACATGACTCCCTGACCCTAACCTTCAACCTATTTCTCTTTCTTCATTGAAGCAAGACCCGTATTATAATCTTCTCACTCCTAATCATCACAGTCTGTCAACAAGCATTTATTAAGAGCTTTCTGTAGCTCCATTGGGCATGGATTTTATACTTTGAGGCATGGCAAAATACTTTACATGCAATATATTATTTAACACTCACAACTTGTAAGCTAGGTGAAATTTTTGTTTCCATTATAGAGATGAACCAATCGAGTCTGAGAAAGGTGAAGTGACTTTTCCAGCGTCACACAGCTAATGTCCTCATCAGGATTAGAACTTGGGTCTTCCTGACTTCAGGGCCAACACTTTTCCCTCATGGCTCCTAGGTTTCTCAGTATGTGCCAGTGTAAGTAAGGTGGATTTTAGCGTGTAAAGTGAATTTTTGTTACTATTTCTTAGAGTTCTGTTTCCCAGGATCCATAGCCATAATGATCTTCTGTTCCCAGGTATTAGACATAAGGTCACACAATTATGGTTCAAAACATCTCTGCCACACTTAGGCAGTATTATATAATCATAAATAATACATGGCTGCGCAGTGAGATACAGAGATGAGGTGATCATAAAAGCAAGCACCCTGACATACGCAAAAGGGGCTGCTATCACAGGCTCTTAGATCTGCTTTACTAAAAGGAAAGGCAACTTTTGAGGGGTCAATAATCATTTTAATCAAACACATGTATCATTCACTTAGCTCAGGGGAAAAAGTCAGCACCCTGAACTCCCGAGAAATCAGAATCAACAGACATGCTTTCAACTGTTTGACATCAGCAATACATACATCATAGATCAATGGACAGATTCAACTGTCTGACCATTACATATGTACATAGTTACCAGAGAGAGAAGCACCAGCGTCTGGGTTTTCAAAGCCAGGGAGCTGTTTAGCAGCTTCCCAGAGTCTCATCTGGCACGCATACCTTCTTCCAAAAACTAAGCCCCAAAATAAAACCATTCCTCAGAATCTTTATACATTTTTCAGAGCCAGAGGGCATCACAGCCCTAGAGAACGAGTACCTCATTAACACAAGATGTGGATCTTCTTACAAATCTTCCTAGGCCCATTAATAGGTGGGGATGATCTTCAATCACATTATTCAATCAGAGGCACTTGATTATATTAAAGCAAAAACAGCAAAAGATTCTACTTTGCTTGTCATTACAGTGCTGTAAACTTATGAGGCTATTGTTGGCAATATGCCTTCTCTGTCTTTTGCCCTGTAAAGGAGGTGGACATTGGTCAGTCAATGGGGAACCTTAGGGTTTGAGTGCACAAGCTAGAGTGCTGTGCATGTCTTGATCAGCTCCCATTAAGGCTTGGGAGGACTCTGTGTTTGCCTCAACTGGCCCCCATTGAGGCTTGAGGAGATTTAGGAGAATGCCCAAGCTGTGCCTGTCTCAACTGACCCCATGGATACATAGGGGTAGTTGCTCCCCCTTCTCACTGACCCTGCGAGAAAGGTGATTAGGAAATGCTTTAGAGGTTTGTGTTCCCATTATCAGCAATCCTCTTCTGAGGAAACTAGAGGAGAATAAAGTAAGGTTATTGACCTCTTGATAGTGTCTTTTCTGTATGATCGTATCAAGAGTGAACCTGTGCAAGCAGCCCTCAGTTTTATTGTGTTTATTCATCTTATAGTCAAGCACTGTGCTAAGCCCAAGAACTAAAGAAGAAAGTAAATAACAGTCCTTGCCCAGGGAGCTCACATTCTATCACCCCGACAATTATGTCAAGATTCCACTTAAGCTCCAAACATGAGCTGACTTTGCTCTTCTCCATCTAACCTGTTACTGTCACTATTGACTAGGTCTGGAATCAGGCAGGTCCGGGTTCAGGTCTGGCTGCTGACACTTACTAGCTAGGTGAACCTGGGCAAGTCACCTCACCCTATTTGACTCAGTTTTCTCATCTGTGAAATGAGCTGGAGAAGGACATGGCCAACATTTGCCAAGAAAACTCCAAAAGAGGTCATGAAGAGTCAGACATGACTGAAAATGACAGAGTAACAAACATGACATTACTTTTCTCCAAACCAGGGGGACAAATAGGAGCAACATGTGAATAGAAAGGTTTCTCCAGAACTGGGGAGAAGAGAAAACTAATGAAAAATATTTGTCAGTTTAAGAAATAGGGGGAGAGATGGTAAATGTCTGTGAAACAACCAATTATAATGATTCTTTAGTAGCAATGTGCAGGAGTGAAACAACACAGAATGGTACTTACATTATTCAAGAGGTAAATCACTTTTAAAAAATAATTTTCTAAAAAAGGAGCAAGTGCAGAGGTTATCTAAATGTATTTAGTTATGTATGGTTGTAAATCCAGATCATATTTGGTCCATCATCGTGTTGTAGACAGGGTTTGGAGTCTCAGGCCCTGGGTTCAAATTCTGACTATTATTTACTATCTGTCTGACCTTTAACAACTCACCTAACTTCTCTCGAACTCTTTCTACATCTATAAAATGAGGATATGCACTACATTGTCTCACAGATCCCTTCCAACTCTAAATCTAGGTCACCCTTCCCCCAGGCTCCCTTCCCCATCCAACTTTCCTTTTATGTTTCTGTTGCAGTTGGCCAATCATTGGCTTTTCTAATACTGACATTCTCTGTCTATACCTAAGCTACTTGAAAGTAGGGGTCATGGGAACATAGACTTCAAAGCTAGAAGAGACTTCAGAAACCATTAATGGGATTGCTTCATTTTAAAGAACAGAAAACTAAGGCAAAATGAGATACAATGACTTACCTACAGTCACACAACTACCAAGTGTCTGAGGTAGAATTCAAACTCAGGTCTTCCTAACTCCAAATCCTGTAATCTATCTACAACATTCTTCCATTCTTTGTACTCTATTGCAAATGCCTGGCACTTAGTAGGTTCTTTAAACAAGGCTAGTTACTTGATTAATTAATGGATAATTAAACAAAGTCACAGAGTTGAACTTTCTGATCACTTTTTAAAGCTGAGTTTCTTTCACTCCCAATTATTGTGCAGCAGAGGTGAGGATTTCATGCCTACTGCTTCCAAGAGGGCAATATCTTCTCACTTGTCATTTAAAATTCTCCTATGTACCCAGGACACATTTGCCTTTACCCTGGTATTATCTATACTTAAGCATCCTTGCCTATGCATTAAAATAAAGCTAATAACATTGACTTTAAATGAAAGTCATGGCCAATATCTATCTCTAACCCTCCTGGTGCCAGATTCTTAAAACAATTCCTCAGGGTCTACAGTCCAAAAGCTACCTTGTAGCTCTGCCTGCAACTCAGGGCTGCATACCTCTGCCCTGTGCACAGACAGAAGCACTTAATCTTGATTAAGCCTAAACAATCCTCTAATAAAGCCAGGATCCATCAATCAGCATAGTTGGGAATGGACAACATAGGGAGCATCTTAAGAAAGTCGAAGTATTTTCTATAGGGCTTAACAGAGTGCAACAGCGTCTGGGAAATGCAATTATCCCTTCCACATCTTGGGGGGTAAGGGCATGGCACCGCTGTAATCTGAAAAATCTGTGTCAAATTTTTGGCGCTTCCTTCTTACCAGAGAAGGTATCTAAATTTTTTCTTTTTTTCTTTTTTTCTCTTATGGAGCAATTACATTACCTTATTATAAAATTTGGATTGTTACTATACAGTACTATACATATATTTTATTTAATTCTGAGTTTCTAAACTTTTTCTGTGTCATCTGTTGTCATTTGTGACTTCCACAAAACTCCTCCCAAATTCCCATTTAATTTCTTATGCTGCTCCTCTATATATCCAAACCGTAATGAGGAAAGTGTCAATATGAAGGGACAACTGTATTGTCAATCAGTCAAGAAGCTTTTATAAGCACCTACTGTGTGCCAGCACTGTGCTAAGCAATGGGGATACAAAGAAAGGCAAAAATTAGTCCCTGCCCTCAGGGAGCTCATGGTCTAATGCGAGAGACATCATGCACCAACTGTGTATAAAGAAGACACATGGAGGATAAACTGGAGAAAACCAATAGAGAAGGTTCTAGAATTGAGGGGACAGGGTTAGGGAAGCCAGGAAACAAAGATGATGGTGATACTTCCACCCAGATGAACTGTGCTTTGATGATATGCATTCAGGAATTCATCAGGGCTGTTATGAGGACAGAGCATCACCAACCCTCACTACTCATTCAGGTCAGCCTGGTATGGATTCATAGGGATAGGTCCTAGAACTATGATTTCATTGGTGCACAGACATCATAGATTAAGAAACTCCCTCTAGCCATGCAAGTGAATACCTTCTCTAAGACTCATAGTCTCAGAAATTTGTCCTTCATTCTCGAAGAGGACTATGACATCAAGATGATGACATGACTTGCAGTTGACTTTGATTTAAGTGAGGGAGGGCTGTGCAAGGTCACCATCCTCACTTTCCTCACCAAAGCCATCTGGGTCCATTAGCCCGATATTCATCAGGACCACTGGAGATGGCCCAGCATGCAATGTGAAACCTTGGCTCTTTCAGGAACATACCTCAGGCACTGAAGGGAGAAGTAAATTGATCAGGGTCACATAGTTACTATGTATAGCAGGCAGTACTTGAACTCAGGTCTTCCTGACTTTGAAGCCCAATTGCCTTGGTATCATGTATGGCCCTGTATAAGAGGATGAGATTGCCCTTATGAATTTAGGAGTGGGGAGAGAAAGTATGCACAGGGTAAACAAACAAATTCAGAGCAATTGGATTATATCAAAAAAATTACATTCAGAGGTGAATTTTCCTGAAGATCCACCAATATTTTTAATTGGAGTTTTTTTCTCACTTACCTTCGATTGTAATTGCAAGCAGCTTTAGCCATAGATGCTAACTTGTGCCACTTTGGCGTTTCCTCCATCTCCACCCAGGCCTCCCCTGTGCTCAGTTAAGTACACTGGTTAATAATTAGTTTGTGGGGAGAAAAAGGTAACAATAAAACTGAAGACAAACCTGTCAATTACAGGAGCTAGGAATAATTGTCATCTAAATTCAGATTTCCAGAGGGGGACATTCTTAAAATGGCCCACACCTGTAAGATAGCAAAGCCCCCCTCTGCTCAAGGTTGTCTCTGCCAAGGAAGTTTAATTCCATGCTGCTCTTTTTAATTCTTACCAGTAGGAAATTAGGGTGCCAGCTCTGGTGGAAACTCTGTTTAAGTCCATTGTTCGTGGTGTTTGGATGGATAACACTTTCAATGGGTAACTCCCTTTACATTCCCAAGTTCAGGGAAAATGAGATGATTAAGCTTTTAGTATCTCCTTTAACTTATTTAAATCAAATTAAGTGTGTTTTTGTTTCTAAGATGCAACAGGAAACATGCATACTTTTACTTATAAATTTGGTGACAGTAGACACATAGACCCACACACGCATATATGGTGATCTTTTTTTTTTGTTTAGGAGAGGGAGATAAAAGAAAAGTCTTCATCTCAAGAGGGGTAATTTCAGAAATAGACCCAAATCATTCACACTCTCATCTTTTAAAATGAGATTCAAATGATAATATAATTGAAAATGAACCACGTAAAATGAATCATTGATTAAAATGTTCTTATAAGGAGTGGTTTACCATTTCCTTCTCCAGCTCATTTTACAGTTAAGGAACCAAGGCAAACAGGGTGAAGTGACTTGCTTAGGGTTCCCCTGCTATTAAGTGCTTGAGGCTGGATTTAAAACTTAATCTATAGTTCTATATCCTGGAGACCAATTTGAATTGGTAAAAAAAAAAAAAGTGTCTTAAGTCAATAAATTTATATTATTTTTAATTAGCTGCTATACCTCGAACCCAGCTAATAGTAATAATAATAGCTGTAGGTCTTAATATTTTCAATCCTCTTTACCTATGTTCTCTCAAGTAATCCTCCCACAATCCCATATTGTATCTCCATTCTGTGCATGAAGAAACTGAGTTTTGTGACTTGTTAATATGTATACAGAAAGTAGGTATTAAAATGGAAGATTGGAACCCAAACCTTTGGAGCTCTTTCCTGACACAGCTGTCTCTCAGAGAGCATTGGCTAGCAGAGGCCTTCTAGGATTTGCTTTGTTGACCAGACCAGTATCTTGTACTAATGACCTTTAAATTGATAAGTATTTCCAAAGTCTTTGAAAAATATGTCTTCTTGTGATGAAAAATGCTCTTTCCGTTCAGAGGGAAAACTGATGAACTCTGACTATAAACTGAACAAGATTTTCTTTCACTTTTTTATTTCTCCTTGTTTGCTTGTTTGAGCATAGCTAATATGAAAACAGGTTTCGCATGATTTTACATGTAAAATGAGTGTCACCTTCTCAATGGGTGGGGGAGGAGCTGGAGAGAGAGAATTAGGAACTCAAAATTTTAAAAACAAAGAATGATAAAAAAAAATTGTCTTTGCTAAAAGGCAAATAAGCTTTCCCCATTACAGTATTTTTTAAAAATAATAACTCTGTAAGGGGGAGGAGCCTATTTGCCTTTTATAAGGCAATATAATTACAAGTAGTATAATAACTCAAATTCTTTGTGTGTCAGTTTCCTCAACTGTAAAATGAGGAGTGGATGAGCTCCATTGTCTCACGTCAAAATCTTATAAATTAAGATAGATAATAAAAAATGGGGAGAAAAATAACACTTAGAAAATGAAATAATATATAGAGAAATGGAGTCTTAGATTCAAAAATCAACCTTCTCAATAAAATAGAGGATAGACAACTTAGCAGTTTATTTGAAAAAAGGTCTGAGGTTTTTATTCTTTTGTGAGACGAGCATGAGTCAACAGTGAACCATGGCAATCAACAAAAATGATGCAACCTGATTCTTTGTATTCTTTGATCCGGTGACAATGGCTTCTTGGCTGTTACATGAACAAGATATTCCACCTCTTGGCTTTGGCCATTCCATCTAGGCATGCCTGGAATGCTGTCCTTCCTCTGCTCCATTACTGATTTTCCTGGCTTCCTTTAAGTCCTAACTAAAACCCTATCTCCTGCAGGAAGTCTTGCAAATCCCCTCTTCATCCCATTACCTTCCTTCTTTTAATTCTTTCTTATTTATCCTGTATTTAATTTAACTTGCTTTCTGTATATATATATATACACACACATACATACATATATATATATATATTCATTTGAATATTGTCTCCTATGTTAGATTGTGAGCTTCTTGAGGTCAGGGACTGTCTTTTGCTTCTTTTAGTATCTCCCAAGTCCTTGGCACATAGTAGGTTCTCAATAAATGCTTATTGAATTGAATTGAATTCTGTGTACTGTGATTTAAAAAAAAGGTCAGTGAGTATAGAATCACAAATAGTGAAGGAAAAGGAGAAGGCAGCAAGTGAGGGTGCTGCATTTGGAATAAGTGGCCCTGGGTGCAAATCTAGGATGCCGTGAGCATGATCCATCACTTAGCATTAGTTTTCTGAGAGATGGGACAAAAGAAAATGGCTTGTTTGGTCTTGCCCTAATAATTCCTGTTCTGAATGAGTGGAGATTCAATTAAAGAAAAGTGGGCTATGTATTTATATGTACTTTATATTTAAGGATTTTATTGTCTGAGAGGATATGGGGAACATGTATGGATCACATCTCACCATCTCTTTCCATGCCTTTGTAGATGATCTTCATGATCCTAAGTGGCTAAAAAAACCAAACTATATTTTATAGACAATTTTCTACATATAAAACTATATTCTATAGACAAGTACTTAGTCTCTCTGCTCTTAAGTGGATCCCAAGAATACAATCAATAAATGAACATTTATTAAGCACCTACTATGTGCCAGGAATTGTGCTAAAAGCTAGAGAAATAAAAGAGTACAATGGTTAATAATTACTTTGTAGGGGAAAAAATAGCCCTAGCAAGATTAAAGACAAACCTGCCCTCAAGAGCTTACGATCTAATGAAAGAGAATCCATCACTAGGCTAGTATTCAGAGCCCTCAGAACTTGGTAGGATTTATCAGAACTCATGCCCTCTTTGTTTAGCCTTTGAGAACTGGGGGACATTTTTGAGCCATGTTGAGACTTTAGTGAAGGTTATATATTTAGTGAAAGGTACTATAAGAGCTGGCCTCAGTCCTGGAATATTTGAGTTCAAGAACTAAATGACATCTACTGAATGTGTGACTCTGGGAAAGTCACTTAACCTCTCATTCAACACTTCCAGGAAACTCTCTACAGACTTTAAGTTGAAGAGGAGTTGCTGATCTGCCTTTGTGGAGACAGTTTTTTCCACTGGAACACTGGTTAATTCACAGACCTAACAGAAAAACAGTACCTAAAGCTTCATGACAATATTTCAGGGGATTGCCATTTTGCCAATGTGCGTTCTTCCTTCAGTGGTATCACTTTACTGGTATCACTCATGAAACCTCTTAATAACTGGCCAGATGGTCCTGCTGTAGTGTTATGGCCAAATAACTTATCATACTGTGGCCAAACTGTGGTCCTTGGACAGCAGACATATATTCTCCAATTGGAGCAATAAAAATACAGAGATAGATACTGGTAGAAATGCGGATGTGGATATAGATATAAATCACAAAATCACGGATTTTGGCAGCAGGAAGAGGCCGTAGCAGTTCTCTACTCCAACCCATATAACTGTCGATATAAATATATATGATATAGATGGAGGTGTAGATGTAGATAGTGATAGTGATATAGCTTACCAGTATGATGTGGGGGAAATGTATTGACTTTAGAGTGAGGAAGACCTCAGTCCAAGGCTTTGGCTCATACTAGCTCTGTAATCTTGGGTAAGTCACTGAACCGCCCAGTGAGTGTCCAGAGTAATAACTGTAACTTATAAGTCTGAGCTCTTCATCTGTGCCACTGAAGGGAATTTCCACAGTGGGATTTTCTCACTCATATGAAGTCACAGCTCTGAAAACACATGCATAGGTATACACATAATATGGTAGAGTGGAATTCTGTTTTTTGAGGAAAAAAATGTAGGTTTGTTTCATGCAAATATTAATGAAATTTTTAAAAAGAGCATTTTAAAGAATAATTCCTAGTGCCTAATACGGTGTCCGGTGCATAACAAATTATACTTGCTCATGGAAAGGACAGAAAGAATGAATGAATGAAGGAAGGAAGGAAGGAAGGAAGGAAGGAAGGAAGGAAGGAAGAAAGAAAAGAAAGGAGGGAAGAAAAAAGATAAGAAGGAAGGAAAGGAGAATTGAGGAAAGGCAAGGAAAGGGAGGAAAGGTAAAGGAGGGAAGAGGAAGAAAAAAGGATGAAAGAAAAAGAAAAGGAAGAAAGGAAGGAATGAAGGAAGAAAGGAAGGAATGAAGGGAGGAAGGAAGGAATGAAGCATTTATTAGGAACTTCCTATGTACCAGGACCTTGGAAAGCATTTTTAAATATTCCATTTAACCCTCACCATAACCCTGGGAGATAGGTGCTATTATTATCCCTATTTTCCAGTTGAGGAAAGTGTGACAGACAAAGGTTAGGTTACTTTTCCAGGGTCGCACAGCTAATAAATGTCTGAGAGCAGATTTGAAGTCAGGACTACTTCCTTACTCCAGGCCCAATGTGCTCTGTACTGAGCCATCTCACTATCTCTAGGTGCCTCCCAGACCTATATATCTTAACCTAGACTCCTCCATGAACTTCAGTCTTTAACATTTCTGCCATAAAGATCCAATGTAAGTTCTACTCATTCTGCAAACTCAGCATGACCACAAATGAACTCACTTTCCTCCTAGACATGCTCCCGTGGATAGCACCACTGCTCTGCTAGTCACCAAAACTTAAAACCTCAGCCATTGTTAACTCATCCCTCTTCCAACAGATGCTAGCCAGAATTGCCTCTATCACTCCCCCCACCCCCAAACAAGTCCAATACGGCCTTGTAATTAATATCTCACCATTTGTAATGGTTATTCATGGGGTGAAATCAGTGTAATTAAAAGGGAGTTGGATTTCATGCCAGAGGACTTGGGTTGAGTCCTAACTTTGACTTTTTCTTATTCCTTATCTTTCATCAGCAGAATGGAGCAGGTTGAAGACCAAACAGTCTGTGTGACCTCGATCAGATTTCTCCCTTTTCCTATATCTATTTCCACTGTAGTGAAATCACAAGGTTGGGATGGAGAGTCTCTAAGGTTTCTGTTTCTGAAACAAACCAGGTGTTCATAGTTGGTTTAATCAGCATTATTTGGTTTGGGTTTTTGCCATTGTTGTTATTTCTGAATCCCTTGTTCCATATTTTTTGCATAAGCTTTCTTATTCTTATACAGGGGAGGAGAGAGAGACAGAGACAGACAGACAGGAAAAGAGAGAGAGAAGGAAGGGAGGAAGGAAGGAAAAAGGAAAGAAAAAAGGAAGGAAGAGAAAGGAAAAACCACAAGCAGAAAGCTAGAAAGCAAAGGAGGGCTACAAACCAGTGAAGGTCATGGGATCATAGATTTAGAGATAGATAGGAGCTCAAAGGCCATATTCACTAGAGTAATAAATGACTTTTTTTGCAAGTCTGGTGGAGCACCTGTTTTGAGGGCTATTCAGTGACTCAATGAATCTCAGAGCTAGAAAGGGTGTGAGAGTGTATCTGTGATCCAATCCCGATCTGAGCAAGAACATCTGTGAGGAGAGCTCAGGAAGCATGTTGCAGATTTGCTTAGATGTCTAAGGTCTGATACACAAATATTTGAAAGTTGAGGCAGGGTCAGAACATCGCCATTGTGTTGATTGCACTGGTAATGGGAAATCACTAAAGAAGAATTTTCCAAGTAAGGATGAGAGGCAGCATGATGGGATGCAGAGAGTGCTGATCTTAGAGACTAGGAAGCTAGGGCTTCATATCTTGTCTCTGACAAAGACCATGTGGTCATGGCCAAATTCCTTCAGGTCTATTTCAGTGCAATTCAGTTCATCAAGTCTTTATAGAGCACCTATTGTGAACAGGAAACACACTAGTTATAAGGATCATAGGGTCATAGGCTTACAATGGAAAGGTCTTCTAAGACCATTTACTGAGGAGAAAACTGAGGCCAAGGTGTTAAGTGACTTTCCCCAAATCACCCAGGTAACACATGTCACAAGTGGGTTTTGAATCCATGTCCTTTGACTCTAGACCAGGTGTCTTTCCACTACACTCCACTAAACCCACAAAATGAAATCATGCCATACAAAAGATAGGCTCAGAGAGCTTCAGAGACTTGCCAACATCCTATAGCTAGTAACCATCAGAGGTGGAATATGAACCTAGTCCTGGAACATCAGGGCCTCTTCTACTGTTCCATGATTCTGCTGGAAGAACTGAAATTTTTACTTTCTAAAGCTATAAGTTACAAATGAGTTATCATTATACATCAGTGAAGGGAATTTCCACACTGGAAGCTTCCTACATAAAAAGACCTTTTATTTATAGTTTTTTATGAGGGATACATAATGGGTAGGTAAATAATGATCTTTTTGAAATGAGTTGAGAGGGGAGGAGAACAGGGGAAAGCAGAACAAAAAGGTTCTCTGGCTTAGTATCTTAGATAGGAGGATGCCTTCATGGCTTACCTCTTGGTAATTCCAACTAGATCAAATCTTCTCACCCCTAAACTTGCATTTACTTTCTGCCTATAACACCTATTGCCTTGTCAATAAATTGTTTGGTAAAGAGAGGGATTCCTGAAAGTCATGTCCAACTGTTGCCAATCTACCTCCAGATGTCTTCATAGATGATCAGAGAGAGGAAACAAAGTATCTGGGGCCAGCCTAGTGGACAGATGAGGAATTGCAGGACTACATCGAATGGACGCATCTTGAAGCCACTACTAGACAGCTGTTTCCTCCTGCTCTTTTCAGAGTCTCTGGCTTCGCCAAGGTTTCATCTTATCCTCTTGGAACTCCTAAGCCAACGTGCCCATATAGCTAATATACTGATATGCCTTCAAGAAGGAAAACAACTTAAGATGCAAACATAGGCTAGCTGGCAGCCAACAGTATGTTCATAACTCGCGGTGACTTTAGCATTACCAGAATGTTGATAGCGGTACATCTGTTGTGTCTGAAAAGCACCAGGGAATGGTGCTAATTTATAATGTAGGAGGAAGAAGGTGACGAGAGATATGGTAGTGAAAAATTGTGCACAGTAGGAGAGAATCCACAAAGTAGTAATTTGTTAAATTTTATCCACACCCTATAACAAAATGCTGTCACAGGTTCCTGCTTCAACTCATAAATCAGTCAGTCTTGTATGCAGCCTGGTGGTACTTTCCACAGAAAGAGGCTATTGTTCTAAAAATGAGACCTTATTTGTTCTCATTTTCCAGAGGTAGTGTTCACATTTTGAAAGACCATATGGTCCAACTCAGGGGTCAGCAGTTCCATTAGCTCACTAGACTGATTAGTGCCTGTAGATGTCTCTGGCAAGTCCAAAGTATAGGTTAGAAAGGAAGAAAGAAAGGGAAAGGGGAGAAAGAGGATCATGGAGGCAGGGATAGAGCAAGGACAAGACATCCCATGTAGCCAAGGAATTGAGAGGAGAATGTCACTAAGAATTAGCTCAGGTATTATCTCAGTGACCATAGCCAAACTAGGTTTTCCATAATCCCTATTTAATTAGTCCTACTTATTTATTGACTCTCACATTCACTTCTCTAACTTCTATAATAATAATTTCTACCACTTTAAGGTTTACAAAGTATTTTCCTTAAAAAAAATGACAATACATTATTTTCTTCATTTAACAGATAGAGAAACTGAGTCTCACATCTCTTAAGTGGTTTGTCCATGGAAACAGCAGCTATCAGATCTAGGATTTAAACTCAATGACATGCCCCGGCATGCCATGACACCTAGGTTAGGGCTTTTTCAGGTGTGGGGTAGTGGATAGGGCACTGGACGCAACTACAGGGGAGACCTTGCTTTTGAATCTACCTTAGACATGTATTATTTGTATGATCCTGAGCAAGTCATTGCATCTGAGTCTGTTTCCTCACCCATAAAATAGGAAAAATAATAGCACCTGCCTTACAGAGGATGTTATAATGATAAAAAAAAAATAATGCATTTAAAGCTCCATGCAAACCTCTAGGGTACTAAAAAATGGAAATTTATGTTGTTACCGCACCAAACTCCCTCCTATCTCTGATAATGTTAAATCTTATGAGAATTTAATTCAATAAGCATTTCAATCTCCCATTTAGTTGTTCTTCTTCAATTGTTTCAGATTCTTGATGATCTCATTTGGAATTTTTTTGACAAAAATACTGGAATGGTTTACTCTTTCCTTCTCTAGCTCATTTGACAAATGAGGAAACTGAGGCAAACAAGGAAAAGTGACTTCTCCAGAGTCACACAGCTAGTAAGTATATGAGTCTAGATTTGAACTCATAAAGATGAGTCTTCCTGACTCCAGGCGCAGTACTCTAGCCACTGCACCACCTAGCTGCCCGATGATCTAGCAATCTCCTGTAGCTTATTTGAAGTCTGCATTCCCCTCTCCTTCAATTGAACTTTTTCTCCTTAAGTGCTCATTGCTAACTGTGATATTTATGGTTTTGCAAAGCAGGTACCCCCAAAAGTTGTTGGAATTTATAAATATATACACATGTATAATCCAAGTTCCTCATAGAATAAATTTTTTATGTCTGAACAGGGGCTTCCTTAGGATTAGGCCTAATAGGATTAGACTCAGAGATAAACCTCTATGAAATGAGATTTGATGGGTGCCCAAAAGCACTTGATATCCCCCCACTCATCCAAATGCCCTCTCACGGATTGAGATCTGGTAGCTTAAGCCTTTATTCACCCTAGTATAATGCAGATGTTCCTTGGACTCAACACCTGTTATCAATCATCTATATTTTGGGATGAATTAATACAGTTTATATATTTCATCAGGACAGGTTTTGATGACTGGTAACAAGGGGAAAAACAGTGAAATCACTGAACTTTATGGATTCTTTTGGGGGGTGGTGGTGGTGTTTAGGGAATGGGGAGGTTCCCATTGGATAGGCGAAAGAGGAATGAATGGAGAAATTGAAGAATTTGAACACAAACTTGTTGAATTCGCAGTTAGAATGACCTTCTTTGTCCTTGAAAATCTTGAGTCATAACACTGGCTTATCGCAAAGCTGAATTCTTGCCTAAATGGCACCCTCTCTTCATCAGAACTATCCTTTGATTCTGTAGTTTTATACAAAGGACCTATTCAGCTTTACTTTATTTCTTTTTAAGCCCCCTTAATTGACATTGAATCCAAGTTCACCCAAGCATTCTAAAAATTCCAAAGGTGGGGGTGCATATTTTCTGTGCTGTGTCCAATTAGAATCAGTCATCTCCTCGGTCTCTACCTCCAAACTCAATTTCAGCTAATGAGAGGAGAGCTATGAGTCATACCTTTAGTTCTTTCCAGCTACCTATTAGGCTTTTCTTTTTCTTATCAGGATCTTTGTGCTTTCCATTTACTGTCAATATCAGAAGTTCAGGTGGTCATGCAGAGCTACCAAGCCTCCCATACAATAGCAGCTTATATTCTAAGGAAAAAGTGATAATGGTTATTTGGGGGGAAATGTCACTCCTGGAGCAATGATTCTCAAAGGAGTTGATTCTGAAGAAAACAAAAAACAAAAAACACCCTTTCTTCCCGTGGAAGATACACAGCTGAACAGACGATCAAAACTCCATGGGGTCTGGGAAGAAAGAAGTAAACCGTGTTGATTAACTAAAGGACAAGCTGCTATCCTTGTGTAGTTAGGATGACTGATTTGATTCAGTGGGAGATGTTTCCCCTCCTCATTAGCAGCAGGAAGTCAAAGACCATTGGCAATGATAAAGCTTGTTGGATGGTGATGATCTCTCTGACTTAGCTTCATGGTTCTGTCCATTTCTAATGACTTTCATTTGAATACAATTCTCCATTCCTCAAAGGGAATGCTTATAGAAACGTTTGAACCAGGGCCCGCAGCATTTGAAGAATACTTAATCTACAGTCTTGCCAGAAGATTGCCATGTTGACTATTGCTGATTCTATGTGAAATCTCATAGCAGTCACACTCCATCAATTACTAAAAATTATCTCAGAAAGTTCTCTTCTTGATTAGGATTGTTGCTTTTCCTTTATTCTTAAGAGGATCATGACATCAGGAAGATGATGCCATGACTTGTAAGTAATTGGATTTAAGCGAGGAAGGGCTTTGCAGGGTCACCAACCTGACTGTCTCCTCTAGAATCCTTTGCTTCCAGTGGTAAGATACAGACCAGGACAACTGGAGATGGCCCCCTAGGTTAGGATGATAAAAGGCCCAAACTGTTGCCTTTGGGGGAAACTCTGAGCTGATTTGATGTGCATATCCATGCTATATTACAAGGAAAAAGACACATAAAAGCACAATTTTAAAATTGGATCAGAAAAGAATTTTGTTCAGTTCTGGAAACTACAT